>NC_071272.1:24476664-24499164 GCF_023375685.1 Ictalurus furcatus | reverse complement strand
AGCTCCTCCCTCTTCACAAGCCCCTCCTTCTTCATAAGCTCCTCCCTCTTCACAAACTCCAACCGTTTTTTTTTTTTTCTCTTCCTCAAACTGAGTGGTTTGGAAAAAAAAATGTTTACTATTTAACGAGCTGCTACTGTAGAGCAAGCCACGCCTCCAGGGGCGGGACATATACGGTTCTAGAGAGCATTTCATTTAACTCCCATGAAGATTTGCTTATAAATTTTGATCGTTTTCCCCGAGGCGACGAACTATAAGGTTCACACGTGAATATCTCCCGAACTATTCCGAGGGACAGAAAGCTCCGAGACACAGATTTTGATTTCATTTGCACTTTGATCTCTAATCAGAAAGAACGCATACTGATGACAGGAATTAGCATGTAAACGTGGCAGATGAGGCAGTTAAAGACCGGCGCGCTAACTGTGAGTGTTGGTGTAATTAGTCGTGTTCCCTTCAAGCACGTCTGTTTTCTGGCAGTTTATCTGCACTTTACGGAATGAGACAGGTGTTCCAGCGATCCCTGGGTCATCCTGAAGCATTATTCCCTCCGGAACGCGATATTAAAGATAAACAGCCTGCTGTAGCTCGACACTGAGTCAGAAGCTTCATCTCCAGTCTTCAGCTGCAGAAATAAACCTCATAGTGTGCTGAAAATCTGTCTCGCTCTCCGCTTCGCTCTTCGCTTCACTCTTCACATCGCTGTTTGTTCCGATGGAATCAACTGACTGGTCAAAAACTAATTATAAATCCCATGGTTTTAGTTCTGAAATCTGACTCGCTGAGCTGTTTTATTTATTTATTTATTTATTTTCCCTATACGATTTTCAAAATCGACGTAGCGGTGTGCATGCAACTCAAACAATACACTCAATCTTTAATCGCAGATGAGTGCACCTGATCCCCAAATCCTGCTCTCTTATGAGAATAAATGCAGAAGCTGTCCATCACGTGACATTGTGGATTTGTGACTATTTTATTCGGAAATGAAAATAAATAAAGAGAAACAAAGCTGAACCTCGACCTCAACGGCATGGACGAAGATGTCTCCACCATGTTATTCATTTGTATGGCAGAAATACCCTAAAAATATACACCGATCAGCCGTAACACTGAAACCAGCGACAGGTGGATAACGTTGATTATCTCGTTACAGCGGCACCTGTCGAGGGGTGGGGTATATTAGGGATATATTAGGCATATATTAGGGATATATTAAGTGAACAGTCGGGTCTGGAAGTTGATGTGTTGGAAGCAGGAAAAATGGGCAAGCGTAAGGATCTGAGTGCCTTTGACAAGGGCGGGCTTGTGATGTCTAGACGTCTGGGTCAGAGCGTCTCCAAAACAGCAGGTGTTGTGGGGTGTTCCCGGTATGCAGGGGTTAAAACCTACCAAAAGTGCTCCAAGGAAGGAGAACCGGTGACCCGGAGACAGGGTCATGGGCTCCCAGGTCTCAATGATACGCATGTGGAGCGAATGCTAACCCGTCTGGTCCGATCCCACAGAAGATCTACTGCAGCACAAACTGCTGAAAAAGTTCATGCTGGATCTGATGGAAAGGAGTCAGAACACACAGAGCATCACAGCTTGCTGCGTATGGAGCTGCGTAGCTGCAGAGCGGTCAGAGTGCTCATGCTGACCCCCTGTGCACCACCGAAATCTCCTACGACGGGACCATGAGCATCAGACCTGGACCATGGAGCAATGACAAGGTCCAATGGCCTGGTCTGATGGATCACATTTTGTTTTATGGAAAGAAGGCAAGTATGACACTCTGGGCAATGTTCTGCTGGGAAACCTTGAGTCCTGGCATTCATGTGGATGTTATTTTGACACGTACCACCTACCTAAACACTGCTGCAGACCGAGTACACCCCTTTCTAGTAACGGTGTTCCCTAATGGTGGCTAATGGTCTCTTTCAGCAGGATAATGCTCCCTGACACATTACAAAGCCTGTTCAGGAACGCTTTGAGGAACATGACAAAGAGTTCAAGGTGTTGACTCGGCCTCCGAATTCCCCAGATCTCAATCCGATCGAGTGTCTGTAGGATGTGCCGGACAAACAAGTCTGATCCACAGAGGCCCCGCCTTGTAAATGACAGGACTTAAAGGATCTGCTGCTGACGTCTCGGTGCCAGAAACCACAGCACACCTTCAGAGGTCTTGTGGAGTCCGTGCCTCGACGGGTCCGAGCTGTTCTGGAGGCACAAGGAGAGAGGGACCTACACAATATTAGGCAGGTGGTTTTAATGTTATGGCTGATCGGGGTATTTCAAGCATGAGGGGGAAAAATGATTTCGGAATATTTGAAAGGTTTGCAGTGACCTTAACCCTTTTTGGATCAATTCCAAAATCGAATCAGTTCATCTGCTGGATACAATGATCATTCCATATAAATCATACAACCATTCAACCACTCGCTCTTGAGATATCGGATGGACACACGATCGGTGGCGGAGGCGGGCAGGAGGCGCGGATGGTCTGTTCTGAAAAGAGAACAGGAGATTATAGTGAAAAGAAACGTAGCTGGTTTTATACTGTGTTGCTGTTCGCCAAATAATTTCTTCTAGATGCGTTATTATTAATGTTATTATTATTATTATCGTTATTATTATTATTGTTGTGTTTACATTTTGTCCTTGTTCTCCTACACTAAAAGATGGATGATGAACTGGATTCAGGGATCTGCTGCGCAGGACAGAAGATGAATTAGATTTCCTCTCGGATTCTCGTAGAGAGATGTTCAGACGACACGATTAATCGGTGAGAAAATCAAACACCGTTCACGCTACACGAGTGAGTATTCACTCTACACCTTGGAGCTAAAATGGCGTAGTGTGCACTCGGGTAAAAGCGGACGTTACGCCCAGAGAGACGACGGTGACGACGATTCAGGATCGCGCCCGGCTTGGAAGCGAACGGTCGGACGTCACCGGTTTGACTCAGAAATCACCTCCGTGACCAAGACTGAAGATAATTCCTCACCGTGCGAGCCTCATTTTTACCCAGAATTCACTGCTGAGCTTGTTTCCTGTAGCGCACTTGTCCTCCATTCCCATTCTCCTCGTCAACGAGCGTCCCGAGGTGTCCTTTTTATCTTTCTAATTTTCGCCTCTCCGTAATCCGCTTTCTCTGGACGATGGCGGTTTTTGAAACGCGTCACCTTTCCCCGCTCTTCACTACCCGGTGAATGGAGATCGGGCTCGCCGTGACCCAGTTAGAGCTCGGCTTGATGGATGTTCGCTTGTTGTCGAGCTCGCACAAAAGGACCTCCAGCGATTACTTGACCCTGAAATACGGGCGAAGAAAACGAACGAGGATGAATCGCGAGGCGACGAGCTGGCATGGAAAAAAAAAAAACAAAATTAGTCGATGAGGTCATCCGTCTGTGCGGAGAAGTTCATCAGTCATCCAGCTGCTTCTAATTATATTACAAACTCCGCGGACTCTTTAACGCTGACACGTCCGATGGATCCCAAGAGCCGATTCACTCACTCGACTCTTCATAGCAAACACATTACACCGAGTTTTAACGATTAACCCTTAAACATCTGCGATTAAGGATCATGTCGTACTTGTTGAGACTTTGGGGGGCGATCGCAAATCCTCTCGTAGATTTACAGTCTAGGAATTCATTTAAAAAACGCTTTTTCTTTTCTTTCTTTTTTTTTTGCTGTTTTGTTCTGTGGAGGTTTTTGTATTTTTATTGATTCGCTGTTCAGTTTTCAAGGTGGAAGTAATTTTTGCTGTAAAATTAAGTTTTTGACTAGAAATGGCACTGAAAAAAACAAACAAACAAAACAAAAAAAAAACGACGGTGGATCGGATATCGGAGCAAACGTCAGATATCGGATCCTGAAACAGACGTTAGAACGATTGGGATTTGATTTGGGAAAGAAATGTTTCTGGAATGGGAAATAAATATAAAGAGACTTGGCTGGTTTTTTTGATTTTTGAGGATTGATTTTATTATGTTTACGATATGGGGTTTTTGTGCGAGTTTAACTGCTCCATTAAAAACAAAACAAACAAACAAAAAAAACTTTAAAGCTTAGAAACGGAGAAAAGCGAAAGTGCTATGGTGCCGTCTCTAATTTTGACCAGTCGCACGCCTTCGTATTCAGTCCATACACCAATCATAAGTCTGTTCATTCAGCGATAGGGGTGTGTGTGCGCGCGCGTGTGTGTGTGTGTGCTCTTCAGCCTTTCTGTGACACATATTTATATGAAATAGGGGCATTTTGTTTATTAATTAGGTGTCTAAAACGGGCAATAAATAAATAAATAAATAGGCGTGCGTGTCTAAGGGTTAAATATGTGCATTTATTAAATGTCTATAATGTTCTTTACACAAAGAATGAACTGCCGGATATAAATAATACACAATAATAAACAAATTAATTCCACCATGAGGAGGATTTTTATTTGGGAAATTTACAATTAAACCAGTGTACACCGGACCGTACAAAAAAGGAAAAAAAAAGGTTGTATCTTCCTGGATGTCTGTAAAATCTCTCTTCAGGACGGACAAAAACGCTTTCGATCAACTTTTATTAAACAAATGTTTTGTTCCACGTGACTGAGCTTCGCTTCACAGGAGCTCGTTGGAACCAGCGCGAGAGGGCTTGTGATTTATATAGCTTTTTAAAAAAATGTGGGAAATTTTTCAGTTTATGAAAACATTTACGCACAACTTTACTGTAAACTTCACTACTAATAACTTTACTAAAGATTTAATGTGTTTGTCTCTGTGTCACGATGAGAGCGTAATTGTTTTTAATTAACGCTTTTTCTTTCCTTTTCTTTTCTTCTTCCTCACTACTAGGTGGGTGTTCACGGCATTAGGATAGAATTTTTCAATGAAAAAGGATCAAAGCGCACCGCCACCTATCTGCCGGAGGTTGCAAAGGAGCAAGGTGAGACTGAAACATCGACCTCGCTCGTTTCGTCGCCGCGTTCTGCTCGTTTCGTCGTGTTTATTGTAAACGCAAAAGCAGGACGTTCTTGTGCTCTTACGATCGTGTTTATTCCGACGCCCCGTCGACGAGATCGGATTTCGGAAGGACTTTTAAGATTCTAGTGGCCGTGGAATGAAATGAATCCTGTGATCAGATTTGAAGCAGTTTATAAAAAGAATCTCTTCAGCATGAATGTTTTTAATTGTCTTGAAGAGCTGGTGTAGGTGTTTGTGTCACGTCCTGTGTGTGAATGTTGACTTGATTTTAAAGAGAGAGAGAGAGATTTTATCACCGTGTGACCACCATCGTTTAAATAAATTTTATGATTGAATAAAGAAAACTTAAGTAAATACTGGGGATTTAACTGGGAATTGGTAGAATTGTCTTGTATTTTTATCTAAACTGCAAATCTGGAAGAAATAAAGGAACCAGAAGCAAAAACGTGTAGTAAGCTAGAGCTGGCGTGGATGTTACCGAATCCGATAACTGATTTGGGCGGGACCTACCTACCGATACCCGATTAATCATTCGATAGTTATTTAAAATTGATACAGAATGAAAACTAAAATGTTGCTGAACTTTATTACAAAAATAAACAGTACTGACTGTACCATGAAAATGTACTGTACACTTTTTTAAAAGTGAAATAAATATATAAATGTTAATATATGAACTATTAATAAATATTAAAATAAATAAAAGCGATACATCCAAACTGAGCCACAAAGTAACACTCCAAATAAAAACAGAGACGTCCAAAATGAATCAAAAAACACGACAAAATTAGCCAGCGTTGGTTTTTATTCCGCCTCTAGAGGCCGCTCTCGTGCTGCATAACGACGGCGGACTCTCCTCAGCCGCTCCGAACCGCACGCACCCGGGAAACGCTATCGCTGTGGGGTTTTCCCGATAAACCATAGTTCCAGCGATCGCGTATCGGTCGAACTCTACAGTAAATATATGACGAATAGCGATCGTGGACTAGCTGGTAATTAAGGAAAGCTGGTAACGAACTGACTGTGAATCAGGTGTTAGAGCGAGGAAACCGCTACAGCAGCTAAAATGTCCGTCTCTATGCTCTGGTTTGTTTTTGAGATGTTTAGTGACTTAACCCTTAAAAGGATGAGTTTATTTCATTTCTCTGTGCCGTACAGGATGGGACCACATTCAAACCATAGATTCCTTACTTCGAAAGGGAGGCTACAAAGCTCCCATCACAAACGACTTCAGGAAGACCATCAAACTGACCAGGTAAAAGAGTTTCTACTGTTGTTTCAGCAGATTTCTGCTGTGAAAGTCTTCAACTTTGTCATGAAATCTGTCGATATTCCGGTGTAAAAGTTTGAAATGAAGCGTTCCTTTCAGTGCTCCATTTCATTCTGAACTACATCTGCATCGGGTTCACGTGTCGCGTTCACGTTATTTCGCTCACGAGCGTGAAAGTCGTCAGGGACTTGAGCTTTTGTTTATGATTTCTTCTTTTTTTCAGTAAATAAACTGCGATAACCGCGTAGTATTACTGTACGATCACGTAAAGGTTTCTCCGTGTTGCCACGGTAACCGACCGCCCGTAGGTTATGGGCTTCAATTTATTATTATTTATTATATACTATTAATAATTACATTTATTAACTTTTTAAAAGAGTAGATATTAGCCTTTTTAATTGGTCACCTGAAATTTTTGGACTTTATGTATTGGCGTAACACAAGTAGAAAATTCTTGATTTAACGCTTTATAACGCCAATAAATAACTAAAAAAAAAAAATAACTAAAATATTATTCTGCAAATTTAACTAATATTTGAATAGTTTGGGGGTTTTTTTTGTTCTTAAAACAAATCTCTTTTCTTTGTTTGGTTCGTTTTTAAAATAAATATATATATATTTTTACATATCTAAGAAGGCCACCGGTTGCAGAAGGTTTCCGATCCCGCGGCTCGTTTAGACTGATATCAAAACGTGTAAAATTACGCCGTACCCGTGCGTGTCACGTTTCCCAGATAAAAATAAAAAAGAGAAAAAAGTATTATTTATTTAAAAGCATCTGATGTGGTGATACTACTTTACTTTATTTGTTCTTTATTGTTTTTTTTTTGTGTTTTCTCTCTCTCTCCTTTTTGTAGTGACTTCTACTCTGGATTTCTCATGAATATTAATGTAAATTTTTATGTAAACATTAAAATTAGTCAAAACTTTTCTGTAAAATGTTGAAATGTAACATGAATTTTTTTTCCCCATGTGTGTATAAATATATTTATTTATTTAAATCCGTTTTTACGTCTCGATTTCTCGCCCTTGTTCTCCGCATCGCAGAAATCAGAAGCCCTGATGGAGTTATCTCCGTACCTTCAGATCTCCGTTCCTGTAAACCGTCCGGCCGTGTTGCGTAGCTCCTCTTCTTCCAGCTCGTGTTCGGTCCCGCGTGCTTCCACCTCCGTCTTAACCTTTCTTTGTTCTTTCAGGTACCGTAGCGAAAAGTTGACGATGAGCTACGCGGAGTACATCGGCCATCGCCAGCACCACCACTACCAGAACGGCATCGGGCACCCTCTCCCCCCGTACAACCATTATTCCTGACAGCGAGCCGCATGACCAGTCACTGGACCTCTCCGCGGACCTCTTCCCAGGAGAGCCCGCCCCCTCGTGGTCTAGCTATCTCTACTACTGTACCATTTTATGATGATAGTTTCCGTTGCCATGCCAGCACTCTGTTTAAGATGGCGGCATGGCAGCGGGGGGCAAAGAAGCATCACGATTATGATGTGGAAAAAAATTTAAAAACGACTCATTTATTTTCTCCTTTTTATCCTTTCTATTAATTGATTTTTTTTTGGCAGCATATATATGAAAGTATATATATATATATATCTCGACGTATAACCCCTTTTTTCCTGTTAAAAAAAAAAAAGAAGCAAATAAACAAGTACTGCTTTTCTTTTTTTGCTAAAAAGAAAAGATCTTTCCAACAATCCTAATCAGGTTTTTTGAGTCTGTGGATGGAAATAAGTCATATTAAGGAGGGGCTCGTCGTGCAGATCAGAGAATGATGTACGCTAAGCTTTAGTTCGTGTAAAGGCTACACGACGTTAACCGGGTCACGATCAAGCGATCACGCTACACGCCGTCACGTACGATTTCACGTATTAGCAGAAAAATGATGAGGCGGTGAAACGTTTTCCGCGTCGTCACGGGTAGAAGAGCCGGAGGAGTAACAGCTGATCGTTTAAGCTGAAGTTTACGTTCTCGATCGGTTTGCGAGGAAACCTTTCTGATCGGACGGCTGCGTGACTTATAATCGCGCATGAATTTACGGAGTTTAAATCTCCGATTTCTTTGGGTTCTGCGCCGACGTTTCGCCGCGTTTTCCGTGTTGAAGAAAGCGCTCTGAAACGAACCGGCTTTTTCCGGCTCTGCTGTGAGCTTTTCCTTTTATGGAGATTTGTGGGTGTGGCTAAATCTAAACAGTGCTTAGTTGATTCACGGCCGTTTTTATCGACTCGCGAAGGAAATCTGGGTTTTTAGTCGGGTTTAGTTGGCCACGAAAATAAATAACTCTCAAACATGCGTTGTTAATTCGTTAATAATTCGTTAACGCGTCCTGGCGTGGTCGTGATGCCGTAACTGGCGTAAAAGTGTTTTTCATTTTTATTTTATTTTTTAAAAATCGTTTCTTATTCGTTTTTACGTGCACCACGTAGCCACCAGAAAGGCTTGTGGGTTGTTTTTCCTTTCTTTCTTTCTTTCTTTCTTTCTTTCCTTCTTCTCTGTGCGATTCTTTTTCCAATCTAAAATATTCGTGAGTGACTTGAAGTCGTAAATGATATCGTGGGGTTTTCGGGTTGTTTTTCTTCTTTCCCGTGTGGTGTTAGATGTGCGTCGATGTTCGAAGAAACTCGTCAGAAGAAACCGCTAGACTAAATTAGTTATTGGAAAAGTCAAAATATATATATATTTTTTTTCTTTTTTTCCTCCCTTTGTTTTTCTCCCCTTCAGCACCAGAGGGTCACGCGTCGCTTTAACGGTGTTTGGGCGACGTCACGTTTGTTTATCCGACCCGCCTCTGATGAACTGTTCTGATCTGAAACGGACTTCGTGCTGCAGGGTTTTGGTATAGAAGGTTCTCAAACTTTACAAACAGTCTCGTTTCTCAGTGAGGGACCAGCCAGGAGAAAATCATGAAGAACTGTGATGATGAGGATGACGACGATGGGGTGTCCTGAATATTTATTAACCAATCCAGCAAAAAACAAACAGAACCCGTCATCTTTGAGGAGAACAGGATTCGGTTCTCCTCCTACGGGACGCCGCCGCTGTCGTTTTTCTTTATTTTCTTTATCGGACGGAGAGGGGGGAGATATCTTCAGAGATTAAGCTCAGATGACCGGGACGAGCGTGAAGGAAAAAAACAAAACCTAAAAGCCATACTCTTCTTAAGGCATTGCGTAATCGTCAGGGGGTAGTTTTGTTTTTCCCGAACTGGGAATTTGTTTACTGGAAGTTTTCAGTCGCTAACGCTTTTAACCGCGAGCGTTTTTACGATCTGATCCAGTGTTCGTGGAACCGAAACCTCTTCTCAAGATCTTACCTCATACTTTCAGATATTAACGCCAATCCATCACCATCATCACCACCACCAATATAACGCCATCACCACCACCATAACATCAACGCCATCACCATCATCACCACCACCATCATCACTACCACAAGAACACGATCAATGCACCTCATGATGCTTGGCACAAGCAATGTTTACATCCACGTCCAAACGCCACAAAATCCCACGCCGGTTGCCATGACGCATCGGATTGTTTGTGAATCCTCACGTTGAGCACAGGTGGCCAACCATCCTGAAAACTCGTCCGTAACCCGTACGGCATGGTGTGGCGACCGTATCCTCTCTCTCTCTCTCTCTGTCTGTCTCTCTCTCTCTCTCTCTCTCTCTCTCTCTCTCTCTCTCTCTCTCTGTCTGTCTCTCTCTCTCATGGTTTTTGTCAGGTGTGAATCGTCTCTCCTGCCTCCTCTTTACGGCGGATGAAGAAGCTTTTCTCTGAGGTCTTTCACAAACCCGTTGGAAACGTAAGCTCTCTTTATTTTCCGTAAATAAAAGCAGTGTGTGGTGTTTTTCAGGCTTTCTGTTTCAGCAGGTCTAGTTCTTCTCCAAACCAAACAACAAAACGAACCGAAAGCCTCGTGTTCTCCGTCGCGGCGTCGCAGGACCGAGCGCTCGAGATTTCAGAACGTTTTAGTCGTTAAAAGCGGAGACTTTTATTTATTTTTTCCCGCAGGAGGACTCTCTTCCTCTCTTTCCTTTCATATGCAAAAACAAACCAGTGTTAAGGGCTTTCGGTGTTCCATCCACAGTCATCTCCAGCTCCATCAGAAGTTAAAATCTAAACAGAACTCTGGTTTCAGTTGTGTTGCCTTCTACACCGGGTCAGCGAAATCGCTCCTGGTCGTTCGGCTGCTGTACTCTACGCCACGGTGATGTTTCATCTCCAGCAAAAAACAAACAGACCTTTTTGTTTCATCAGATTTTGTCCGTCTCGTGTCGGGTTCTCCGTTTTTACTTTCCGAAACGCTTTAAGAACGTGTCCGTGAAGGTCTCGCGCGCGGCCGAGCGATCCGGCGGCCATTTTGAGATCCGCACTCGAGTACAGCACAAACTGGATTTTATTCATTTCTTTTTTCTCTTCTGCTGCATTACAAAGTACACAGAGTTGTTTTTTGTTTTTTTGCGTACATGAATGAACGTATTTATGCACATCTGCAATACATTTGTTGTGTGTACGTTACAGAAGACCTGTTGAATGAACCGAGAGAGAAAACAGACAATATAAAATGGTGCTACTGGACCTCATTTTTTCTGGGGGGGTTAAAGGTCACAGTTTAAATGTGACTGGTCATGCGGACTCATCAGTCATATCAGACTTATTCTTATCCTCGATATATGCAGATCTGTTTTACAGGTGTTGTTGTTTATTGTTGTTTTTGTTTTGTTGTTGTTCTTACCCGTGTAACAAACTGAAATTTCCTGCAGGTTTGAAAGGACAAGGAGTCACGAGTCTAACCCCATCCTTCCCTCATGGCCTCGGGGGGAATACACGGTCATTCACGTCTCATCTGTCACATCTGTCGTGCCGTAGACACGTGGCCACGGCAGCAGTCCACACACGCACACGCGCGCACACACACGTGCAGACACGTGGTGATTAGTTAAAGGCCGGTCCGAAAAGCCTTTGACGTCCGTTATGAAGTGTTCCTGATTGAACTTGCATTCGGTTAAACGACGACGACAGAATCTATAAATATCTCGCGTTCTTCACGTTAAACCTTCGTCGCAGAGAGAAATTTCGGTTTCGTCAACATTAAATCGTTACGCTGCTTTAGCCACAGTACTGTCAGACCGCAGGAACGCTCGCAGGAACCGTGGAGTACTTGAAGGCATCGCGGTCGCATGAGAAGTCGTCCGATTCAAATCGTCGCACTCTGGAGATCTGATCTAAACGCCACGTGGGGCAGTCGTGATTTGGTCGCAGAGCCAAAATATTAAAAACCCTAGTTGAAACACGTGAAACACGTTTGAGGCCGATGACCGTCACGCCGTTGAGAGTTTTCGTCGCGTCGCGTCGCACGCCGTGTCCCGAGGGAAACCCGTTCCGTCGTCTGTCACGGAGCGGGCCGTTCGATGTTTCTCGCAGGAAGCCGATCTCCCGTTCGTCATCGTGTTATTATTAGTATTATTATTATTATTATTATTATTATTGTTATTATTATTATTATTATTGTTATTATTATTGTTATTTTTCTCCGCGGTCAGAGCGTGAAGGCTCACGTAAACTTTGTGTGTTCGATCGAACCAAAGATGCCTCCAGCCATGTCCTAATGCTGCTCTCAGACCTGCCTTCCTGTCCTTCCAAAACACAAAAATATTCATCCTGCAAGAAAAATCCTCTTCTGTGTTTTTTATTTTTAAATCTTTTGTTTTGTACAATTTCTAACATTTTTTGTTAATTTTTTGTTTTTATTATTATTATTTTCCCCCTGCGACCCGAGCTGTGCGCGTCCTCG
Organism: Ictalurus furcatus; assembly: GCF_023375685.1. Lineage (NCBI taxonomy): Eukaryota > Metazoa > Chordata > Actinopteri > Siluriformes > Ictaluridae > Ictalurus > Ictalurus furcatus. The sequence continues at coordinate 24,487,134 of NC_071272.1, read as the reverse complement.
CCGTCTCGCTCGGCGCGGACGACGTCACGCCGCGTTGCACGTGCGTTTCATTTTTCTGTTCGTTATTGTTACTATTATCATATATATATTTTTTTTTAAAGAAAAGAAAACCCCATAGCGTGCCTCTTAGATTCATGGGTTTCTTAATGTGTTTTTTCCTAAAGACCAGCAGTTATACTTTATATAAAAGATGTGTTAATTCTTATTTTTAAATGCCATTTAAAAAAAAAAAAAAAAAAAAAAAAAAAGCCTCTTTTCTTTACTGTGGACCCAGTAGCAGCACTGGTTATACAATCGCACTGAAGACAAAATAAAAAAAAAATCAAATAAAAAAGCGTATAAATAATAATAAATGACATGAAATAAGAGAAGAAGAACTACAATAAACATTTGTTTGAGAACATTTTGTAAGAAACTATGCTTAAATGGAAAAAAACACGACGATAGTGAAAACAGTTTTTTGTACATCAAAGGAAAAAAAAAAGTTGATTCTTTAAACAAAAAAAAACTATTTTGGATCTAGTTTCTAAATTATTTTAGTGGTTTTCTATGTTCTGGAACTTTGAGCTGAGTTTTGGACGCGTGACTCTCTGCCTGAGCGCAGCGAGCTCCGGGGTACCTGGCGTAACCCCTCACACCCACCGGTTCCTTCAGTTCTTTTCTATTTCTATTCAGTTTGGAAATTTCTCTCTGCTTTAATAAATAACTTGAAATTGTTGTTGATGATGATGATGATGATGATGATGATAACTTGGGGAAAAAAACAAAGATGGATCCTTCCCTCCCTGTAGAACTAGAACCTTCTCTTCTTCCTCCTCACCTGAATTTGATATTAATGTGTGAAGAAACTTGAAACGGGCATTTATTAAAGATTCATGACTCGACGTTTAAAAAAAAAAATAAAAAAAAATTAAAAAAAAAGGAAAAAAAAAAGATAAATAAAGAAAAAGGAGGGGGAAAAAAACAGAAAAAAAAGACAAAAGCTGTAATAAAAAGCCTGTGTCGAGGGAACTCGTATCTAGATGGATTATCAGTGGGTATGTGAGCTGTGGCGATGATGTAGTTTTAAACCTTGTTATTACCTTTTAAATCATTTATCCAATAAAAAAATATTCTGAAAGAACAGTCGTTCGGTGGTGTCGGATTTATTCGCCTTTCCTTGTGTGTTGTAATGAAGCTGATCTTTTTACCCAGAAGCGCCGCTGCATCCTTAAAGACCAAAAATCCATTTATTTTGAAATGAAATTCAGAGTTAAACGTCTACATCTAAAGTAGGATTGGATCGGATCAGACTCAATTGGACGCGGGAAGTCTGAACTGGGAATTTTTGCTACAATTGGGGTAAAAAAAACAACCTGTTTTCGGTTTTTACGTGATTGATAACGCCCCGACTGAGGAATTCCCAGTAGAGAGGGCGTTTTATTTTTTTCCTAGTCTCGAGGTCAGGAATTCCGAGTTATGAACTTGTCTTCAGTTTTGATTGAGGGTTTCCTACATTACCCACAATGCCATGCTGAGAGCAGCGTGAATGACAGCGATGCAGCGGCGCTTTAGTCCTTCGTTCTGTCCACTTCTCTCACCGTCCAGAGCTTCGACTTTCACATCGAGCTGCTCATCTCGCGCATGGCAACTACCTGTCACGTAGCCGCGTTGCATTCTGGGACTTTGTGTCCAGTGTTTAAAGACTTCTACACTGGATTTCTCACGAACATGACCGCGAAACAGAAAAGCAGCTTGTTTTGAAAAGCTCATTCATTCGTGTTTGAGGGGAGGAGCAGCTCTAACCTTTCACACGAATACACCGACTCGACGGACCGCTCGAAGAAGGACTTTTATTTTTCATTACCACAATACAGTACATACTTCACCAAAAATATGTACATTAAAAAAAACAAACACACAAAATCCCCTTCAGTCCGTCGTCTCGGATCCAGATGTTCCCAGTTCCTGGAGGAAACACCATCTGGAGAACCCTGCTGAGATCCAGCTGCTCAAATCAAACCTGTTTCTGAAGTGTGTGTGTGTGTGTGTGTGTGTGTGTGTGTACACGTGTGTGTGTGAGAGAGTTTGAGTGTTTGACAGGCGCATCGATGTCTATACACTGAAACCGGAATGATTCATTTTCAGATGATTAATCAACATCTGTACATCCCTCATTTTCCTGACAGGTTTTTCCCGAAGACAAAACGTTCAGGTCTCGGCTCCTCAGGAGAAAGTCTCTCAAATAATAAAAAATAATAATATCAAAAACAACAGCAACTGAGAAATGACCCAAAACTATTTATCCTCTTCCCCCTGCCCATGGTATGACAACGTTTTCTCTTTCAGAAACGTGTTAAGGTGCAATATGGAGAAGTTTTATGAGCAAACAAAACAACAAAAAATAAATGGAGATGTTCGAGAAGTACGACATCTGAGGCTTGCGGCTGGGAAGGAAAAAAAAAAAAAAAAAAGGAAAAAATGAGGCGTTTTTAAATTAAAAACGTCGAGAAAAATCCGGTCTGGTTCGGTCCGGAAGTGAGGATTTCACCGTCATCGTCCGTCGCTCCAAAACTGATGTACAGACGAGCTAAAAGTTACTGAGGTGAAAAGCAGGAAGCGTTAAAAAGCGCGACACACCGATACGAACACAACGTCGACACGCGGATGCGGTTTACGACACGTTAAACTACGCTGCGAACTAAACGCCGCCGGAGACCGAGGAGAGGAGAGGAGGTGGGAGGAGGTGAGGTGGGAGGAGATGGGAGGAGATGTGAAAGAGCGAGCACACGGTTCGGGTTTGGGGCGTGTTCGAGTAAACATGGAGCGCCGGCTCCACACGACTGTACAAGAAATGTCACAAATAATAATAAAAAAAAAAATAAATAAAAAAAATTAATAATAATAATAAAAAGGCAACTGAAGATAAAGAGTCTGCTCTAAATGAGCAGAACCTCAAAAACAAGCACAGGGTTGAGCTGCGTAACGTCCTCAGACCAACCGGTACATGTTTTTCTATAAAACACTGACCTACAGCGTCTCCCTGCGTCAGGGACACGAGACACTCCGCAACACTCGGACCCGGGCTTCTGCGTGTAGATTTTTACCATTTAAAAAAATGATAATAAAATAAAAATCATGAAAAACAATTGAATCATCCAGAACTGAGATCCTTAAAATAAGGACGATCGAGCCGGATGTCCACCGCGTCAGTGTACGGAGAGCGGGGAGGAGTGATGATATCTCCAGCTGTGCGGTCGGGAACCGCTGACCGGGCGGAGCCAATCACCACACCGCAGCTGCTGGAGGATTTATAGTTAAAGAAACCAGAACAGGACATTTACAGTAATGACAATATGACCGACACGTCCACGGTCCATCTGCTGCTCCACGTGATTAAAACAACAACAACAACAACAACAACAACAACAACAACAGTGTATAACGTGTTAACCCGAACACTTCGCTGTAGGAATATTTCCCTTCAGGTTAGCATTTTTGGAATTTCCCAAATCTTCCAAAACCATCTACAGGCGATTTTTTTTTATTATCGCTAATAAAATAAAACCGTGACTGATGTTCCCTGTACACGTGTGTAACGTTCGCCGAGTCGAACACACACTCGGACTTCATCTCGCATTGATGAACTCGAGACCTTCCGCGTTCACGCTGACGGAAAGCGAGAGCGCGCAGCGAGTCCAGATGTGAGGGCGTGAGATGGAGGGAAGGGGGCGGGGCGGGGCTGGGTGGGGCGGGGCTCATTCCAGATTCATGTGTCGGTTAGATCATCCGTTTAATCGGAGAGAAAAAGACGACCGCTCTTCTGGAGTATTTTTGAGAGAAAACTCAAACTATGCAACACGTGTAAAAAATGGTCAGGTCTGGAAATATTATAATAATAATAATATATAATAATAATAATAATATATAATAATAATAATAATAATAATGAGAGTAAACGTCACTGATATGGCGGCAGTGTAATACGTGTAGAGACGATTAAATCGTTATATCGTACAAGCCTAGTTTGACCTTTTGTTATCACCAGTTAGGAGAGGAAATAATAATAATAATAATAATAAGAAGAAGAAGAAGAAGAAGAATATATAAAACAACGTAGTTTGGATTTTTGCAGCTGTTGTGCTCGGAGTTTCAGTCGACTTTCTTGGAACGTAGGCGGGCCGAGTGGAGCAGGTGACACAGAGCGGGCGTGGCCTGCTGGCAGATGACGGTGAGCGCTTTGCCATGTAACAGTGTCAGCGCCGTCTGGTGGGCGGTGGCCCACACGCGGTACCACGGCCCGTAAAACGGATCGGACACGGCCGGACACAGCATGTTGTTCAGATTCACCTCGGTCACCTGCAACAGGTAGAACAGCGTCAGACACACAAACCCGTCTCTCTGGATCGGGGTGTTATCTCATCATGACAACGCAAGCAGCATATAACTACAACACAAACTAACCAATATAACACACAAACACACACACACACACACACACACACACACACACACACACACACACACACAGAATATTCGGAATGAAAAGTATATTTAAATAAATGCAATTTCTGTTTTCAGACTCTAGAATCACGACCTGCTAATTTTTAAGTGGTAAAGCCTCACGTGCGTGCGTGTGTGTGTGTGTGCGTGTGTGTGTGCGTGCGTGCGTGTGTGCGTGTGTGCGTGTCGTACCATTCCCAGTCCCTGCAGGAACACAAAATGGTAGAGGAAGAGGATGCCTGTGGATAATAACGCCCACCACATATCACCCAGCGGCTCTGGTTTGTACACACCTGAGAGGAGAATACGGAGGAACAACAATCAGAAACCTGCTCATTCATGCAATTTTCCAATCAGCCAATCATGTGACAGCAGCACAATGCGTACAATCGCACATCGCTGTGTCCTTGTTCTCACTCTTGTGTTTAGATGAGGATGAGGTAGGAGGAGCAGCAGCAACGAAACGCCACATCTAACATTCAACAATTTAAGGAAAGGCCATGTGTTTGTGTGTGTTTGTGTGTGTGTGTGTAACAGCTGCATCTCAACACTAGATGGCAGTCTAGTGTTATTCCTGTTGTTAAGCCGAACAGGGCGTGTGAGGACCATCTGCCGCTCGAGCTGTGTTTTCTTGCTCGGTCATTAGCATAAGCAAATTAGCACACGAGGAAGGCAAATGTGTTCATCTTTGAGATTGTGATGATTAGAGCAGGATTTACATGAGCTCTGTGAGTGTGTGTGAGTGTGAGTGTGTGTGTGTGAGTGCGTGCGCGTGTGTGTGAGTGCATGTGTGTGTGTGTGTGTGTGTGAGAAGGACATTGTGGTAGAGAGGTGTAATAATCAGATCTCTATCTGTATTCGGGTTTAAAAAGCAGAAGTGGGCGTGGTCCAGACCTTCTTTCCATTTTTTAACTCTAGCAGAATGTCCTCCGCAGAACACTGAAACTGCAGGAGGGGAACGTTTCCCCCCATTCACAAATTATAATGAAACAATTTTCAGAAATCCTGAACGCCTCCAGTTCCTCAGCCTCAGCTACATCACTCGAGTCCATCAACCGGACGCTCTGAGGAAAATTCCGGGAGGATATAGAACGTATCCTTTATTACGTGACCGAGTAAGCTAGAGGAAGTAGATTTCAAAACAGCAAAGCTGCGAGTCAAAATGGCGTCCTTTTCTTCATAACGCCTGTTAAATTCTCTGGAATTTTCTGTTTAATAACGACGGGGAACATCTTCGTATTCGAAGATTGGTGATACATCTTCGTATTCGGTTAGAAATCTACACCGGTCGAGCGATGACGTTTGTTTCTAGGTATTTCCCCGCGGTCACCGTTTCCCCAAAATACAAATAAACATCACTGTGTCTAAAGTCTTAAACTACGAAGGCGAGTCCAATTTAAACCTTAAAAACGTGACGTTTAATCGCTCTTTTAATTGTTTTGTGTGCTGAAACACATCGAATGAAATGGAGACTGTAGATAATTTACATCACCTTCTTACTGGCACTAAACAATGCGGAGAAGACGACGAAGAAGAAGAAGAAGAGGAAGAAGAAGAAGAAGAAGAGGAAGAAGAAGAAGAAGAAGACGTCTCCGTTTAGCTCAGGCTCATAATAGTGTAATTTAACCACCGTGACCGGGCAGTAACGTGCTGCACGTTCACGTTAACAAACATGATCTTGATATGTGTAATAATAATAATAATAATAATAATAATAATAATAAGAAGAAGAAGAAGAAGACGCACTATTCATATTCGAATTTGTTTACAACGCGCTCTCTGTTCAATTCGAACCACGTGCTCGTGTTGGTTTGCGCCGCTGCGGTGGTTGTGTTTCTGCGAGACGTGTGAAAGCTCACCTCCTTTTCTGAACAGGTAGATGGGCACCAGGTAGAGCATGGAGTGCTGGATGTAGTAGATCTCCTTCTCAAAGGGAAGCTGCGGAGAGAACGGAAAAAAGGGCGTCTTGTTAACGAGACAAAAACACAGAAGAACGTTAAAACTACTTTTATTTAATATAAAATCGGGTAAAGAGACAAAAATCAGAGAACGGTCTCTCTAAAGCTGCTGATTCGTGACGGCTGATCCCGCCTCCCTAATCTATTCAAACTGAAACAGATTTGTGGACTAAAATCCGATTGGCTGAGCCTCATTCAAAGCCGCTGTGTAATCTTATGCCCGTTGTGTTGCTTAGCAACCAAAGTGTCCGGTTTATAGACTATATTACATGACGGAAGAATAGTATTTTTATGAATATTATTAATAAATAAAACTGTGCTTAGCGTCGTTCCTAAGAACTTCCTTAATCGGTGGTCATGTTAACGTCTTCACGCCGTACGACTCTCGGCCCGATCGCGTCGCACACCGTGAAGAATAAAGTCGCTACAACGCTGTGTCTATAATCCACCAATAGTATGACGGCGTAGGATGACGCAAAACACACTTTGACGGCTGCTAATACGGTGGCGTGACGACGAAAACTCTGACTCTGTACTTAATCAATAAACAAACAAGCAAATAAATAAACAAACGTGAACGGGACATACACACTGACGTAAATAATAAATAAATAAATAAATAAATAAATAAAGCAGAATAACGCTGAGGTTCTCAGAGATCTAACGGCACTGCGTGGATTCCGTCACCGTTTATATCATCATCATCATTTAGTTCTCCTCTCTATGGACCTGCAGTTGAGTAAACTTTCCAATCTAAAGAGATCCGCGTGTGTGTGTGTGTGTGTGTGTGTGTGTGTGTGTGTGTGTGTTTAAACACTCCCTACTCTGATCTATTAAAGCGAACCCCCCAGGCCGTGCCTCATTCTTCTCTGCACACTCACAGGGAGTGCGAGTACGAGTGCGCTGCAAGGTGCCGAGCGAGGTTGTAGCGGGTCACGGGGACGAGGGCTGAGGGGCAGAGAGCGTAGACGAGCCGAGGACTGGCGTATTGAGGCCGACGCTGCTAACTCATGACCTTTCAGAGGTTTTTTTTTTAAAAAAAGAAAAAAAGATCGCAACATCACTTCGGATCGGATTTCAGCGAACGGAACCATAAAGAAATCTTTGTGTTCCCCGTGCGCCTTCCTTCATCACATTTATACGCAGGAGCGCGGGCCGAAAGTCCGACAGCGCCAGTGAAAACGTTTCTAATTTGCATCCTTTTTAAATAAATAAATAAATTTTAAAAATGTAATTACAAATTACATTATGAACATTTTCCAACGATTTGCATATTAATCATAAAATGCATTTCCTGGCAAACGTAAAGATTCTTTGACGGTATTTTCACATTAAATCCTCCAATCCGTACGTTCTGTCTGAAACTCGACTGGATCGGATTCACCTTCTGGTGAGTTTAGATTAGACGTAAACAGTGAACGGTACTTACTAATCTTGTGTTGACGACGGGGAAGAGAAGCGCTAACAGGGCGCCGTTCAGCATGTGAACCTGAAGCCTGGAGGAAAGAAAAACACATTAATCCGAGTTAAAAAGTCTGCAGGACTGCCTGGTTAGCATTAGCTGGCTCGCCTAGAAAGACAACTCAGCTACGCTAACTAATAAGATTTAGAAGGTGTTGAACAACAAGCTACTGCATCGGTAAGGTGTGTTTTTTCTGCACATTTTTGTGTTTGCACGGATTTTATGTTCTCTGCATGGGAGCGTCATCAGCCCCATTTCTGAATCAGGGTCTAAAATGGACTCTGTATCTTTAAGGATCCTCCCCGTGCCTCGTCACGAACCACAGCCGCCGGCTAATACCCGTTTGACACAAAGCTAACTTTTATAAACAATTTGACTTGCAAACAGGTTCGTACAGATCCCGTCCTTCACGCTAACTCTGCCTGGATCTGTTTACGGAAAACCGCAATCATGATATTGTATTATACACGAGCGAATAAAATGCTAGACTTTATACCGAGTGTAATTCATTATAAAGTGTGTGTAATTTATATTATACACACACACTTTACTTTCTGTTTCTTCTAACAGACTCTTATTAAAAACACACGGAGTAGGTGACGTAAACCACAGCAACTCGGTTAATAAAATCTAAAGCATCGTAATTCCACGATTTATAGAATTATGGATTTAAACACTAGTTAACTTGAAGTGTTTCAAAACATGAGTCGCTTGATTCTTCAGAAATGCGTTCGGTAAGAATTCACTCGGTTTCTAATTGATCACAAAAGGTTTATTTTTCCCCCAGGACTTTACAGAGCAAAATTACATCCATCTTATTTTCTATCTGTTTATTTCTACACTGAAGCACAAAACCCACCTACAGAAGCGCTGAACCACAAGAGGTGAATTTTTCAATTGCTATGTCGTTATTTTGACTCACCAAGACCTTATTTTGACTCACAAGGTCGTTATTTTGACTCACCAAGTCATTATTTTGACTCAAAAAGACCTTATTTTGACTCACCAAGTCCTTATTTTGACTCGCCAAGACCTTTTGACTCACCAAGTCATTATTTTGACTCAAAAAGACCTTATTTTGACTCACCAAGTCCTTATTTTGACTCGCCAAGACCTTTTGACTCACCAAGTCATTATTTTGACTCAAAAAGACCTTATTTTGACTCACCAAGACCTTATTTTAAATTACCAAGTCATTATTTTGACTCACCAAGTCCTTATTTTGACTCACCAAGTCCTTATTTTGACTCGCCAAGACCTTTTGACTCGCCAAGACCTTATTTTGACTCGCCAAGTCCTTATTTTAAACTACCAAGTCATTATTTTGACTCACCAAGTCCTTATTTTAAATTACCAAGTCATTATTTTAAATTACCAAGTCATTATTTTGACTCGTCATTATTTTGAAGTAGTATCTCACTATTTTGACTAACAAAGTTGTTGCTTTGACTTTCTAAGTCCTTATTTTGGCTTAGTAACGCAAAAAAAAATGATTATAGCACTTGAAAAATTCCACACTGCCCTGTGTTTTCCACTGAATCCATTACTGTACATTGTGGTGTGGTTCATGAAGCACTAGTGGACATGCTCACACCACATGCAAGTGTAAAGACTTTACTCTATGTGAGCGTCCTTACACGATGTGAACCGCCAAACAGCAGTGCTGTAAAATCAGCCCCAACACCACTGTGCAAATTAACACAGTCCCCGAGAAGAACATTCCTGGAACGTCTCTCTGTTTACTACAGCACGGCGCTCGGACCGCTATTTCCCACCGCCAGAACAAACCAATTAACACGCAGCTGTCGATCCCGGCCCCTCGATTACGACTCGCGCCATACAGGTCACGTGACTGACAGTGTGCACAGCTTCTAGTGTCCTGTATTAGACTGAATTCTCCAGTCTGATTGGTCAGAAGGTGTGCATTAGATCTGCTCTGACGGTATTTTCAGCTGTAACACGAACAGTGTCTCCTTCTTTTGACTCAGTGTCTCCTTCTTTTGACTCAGTGTCTCCTTCTTTTGACTCAGTGTCTCCTTCTTTTGACTCAGTGTCTCCTTCTTTTGACTCAGTGTCTTGTTATTTTGACAAACAAAGCTTTTTTTTTTTTAAATTACAGAGCACTATTAAATACTTTATATTTTTAAAGTTAAGGGAGTTTTTAATCCGTTTATTGAAGATAAAAATAAAAACACCTCTCCTCCTGAACACAGAACTCCAGTAATCACGCATTTTTAAGACTCTCAGGCGTCCGCGTGATCCTCATGTTTTCCCTTCATGATTCCCTACACAGATATCCGAGTCCCAGGTTTTATACTGTATATGATGTAAGACACTGATTGTAGACCTGACTGTAATTAAATAAATGAATTCTAGAAGGCTGTGCACCTCGAGTGTAGATCGTACACACCTTGTTCACGATTATTTGGCATTCTGAAGCGGATCTGAAGCGAAGGTTGGAAATTCTTAGGCAGGGGAGACGTTACTCACCTAAAAACCACCATGGCTGTTTTACAGGGTGGACACGCCAGCAGAAAGATCTGTGAAAACGGAACAAAGACAAGACGG
>NC_071272.1:24364164-24471664 GCF_023375685.1 Ictalurus furcatus | reverse complement strand
GTCGATGAGTCGCACCGTCATCTCTGCGTCGTTACGGCAACCGATATTGTGCTTCACGGTTTCTGGGAAAGTCCATGACGTGTTTCGTGATTAACCACGGCGACCAAAGCAAAGCGGGCCGCAAACGCTTCTGTCCGGACATCCCGACAACACACGTGACCTGGTACGACATCTTTATGTAGAACACCGTCACACACGTCGAGCCACAGGACGAGGATTTCTGATCAGTGAGAAGGTCATGGCATTCGATTTACATTATTTCCACCCAGAGCCTTCGTGCAATGTGGATGGGGGTGGAGTCATCCTGGAACAGACCCCGCCCATCATCATTGGAGGAAGGTAATCAGTCAGAAGAACTTTGTACTGATGTGCAGTGATGCTTCATTTTACAGTACGACGACACGTGGATACCACACACACACACACACACATTTGGGTGACAACTTACTCATTTCTTTTTTTAGAATGCAAAAATGAACAATTAATACTTCACAAAAATTTAAGTGGGAAAAACCCTCTCTCATATTTATATGAGAGAGAAACGGCCCGGTACTCAGAAGCTGCAACAATCAATATTTTTTTACTTCTTACTAATACAAAAAAATAAGTGTGTAAAGATTTGTCCGTATATGGATCGGCCTCGCCGGTCATTTTATAGCCACGCCCCTAACGCTCCTTCACATGCTCATAAATCATTCTGAGGAGAGGTCACGTGTTCATAGGATTCCGCTTGAAAGTGAGGTCAGGACGGTTCTTGCTAACGGTAGCTCTACTCAGCATGCTAACAATAGTTAAACCGCTATATGTTTTGGGGGCGGAGCATTGCGGACACGTATGGAAATGGGGACGGGCTCAAGCGAGTAAAAATAAATAAATAAATAAATAAATTGTTCAAACCCTATTCAGACATTTAACTATCCGAGACCGATTTTTCACAAATCTTACCGAATGCACCTTTAAACATTAAAAATGCATCAAATGAATCTTTACTCTCCATGACAAAGCGAGTTGGTTCTACAGAACCTTGTTGCCACGGTGACTGAGTATGTTGTTGTTTTTCTTTTACATGCAGTCACTCCATGTCTTTAGTTCTTTTCCCCCCCCCCCCTCATTCTGATTAAATCGTTAGCAGAGATTTGTTTTAAACAGTAAATCACAAACTTAGATTCAACTCTATTACAAAATCACAAGACCAGTAACACGACCTTTACACAACGCTCATCCGGCCGTCTCTGCACACAGAGCAGAATGGGGAACTGTTTAGGGGGAAACTGAGCAGAGGATTTGAGGACCGAGGCCGTGATCTCCGTCTCTAAAGAGAGAACACAGAGCGGATATAACGCCCGAAGGCATGAAAGCAGCAGGAAGGAAACAGCAGGCAGGATTTCAACAGAACGCTTATCAAACGCTCACGTCCCTGCTGCTGTGCCTCGATTACAAATGGCCGTCACACAAAGCCTGGTTTTATTCCAAAAGAGATCATGTGTGTGGGGTTTTATTTAAGGGTTAAAAAAAAGATTGAAAATGGAAACGTTCTTGTTCCTATAATCTTCTTTGCAATTATACATAACTGCCAAAGCTTTTATTTCGCGTGTTATTATCACAGTTAACTTAAAACGAACCTCGAACAGTGAATATTCGAGTATTTGAGGTGTTTTATACATGATGTATAAACTATAAAAGCTGCCATTTTAATAAATCGCACAAGCCGAATAAATTTATGGAGAACAATATGGAGACAGACTAAGCGTGTTTATGCAGAAATGTTAATTTATCTATTTATTTAAATACACGAGACTCTGCTCCGTGTTGTCACGATTACGTCACAATCGGCTCGGATCCGTCCTACTGGATTCAGGTCTGCTGACTGGGGAGGCCTCTGAAGCACCTTGAACTCATAGTCATGTTTGAGACGACGTCATCATGCTTGACTGGTTTTACGAGGTCCAACGTGTGGCAAGAAAACCATCCCCACACCATCACACGACCACCACCACCCTGAACTGTTCACACAAGGCAGGTCGGGTCCATTCGTTCATGATGTCACACCAAATTCTGGCAAGTCGAGATGCCTTTCTGCTCAACACGGTTGTAAAGAACCAGTCTGTCCGTTCTCCTACTGGTTCTCCTACTGGTTCTCCTACTGGTTCGCTTGCTTCTCGCACCATTCTGAGTGAACTCTAAAGACAGTTCTGGGTGAAAATCCCAGGAAATATGAAAAGCAACCGGTCTGGCACCAACAACCATGCCACTGTCCTTTAACTCTGTCTCCTCAACCCCAAGTTCAGGGAGTGACTTCAAACCAAAATGGCCGCTCGCAGCATCAGCAGTAAACGCAGCGGCGCTTCTTACCTCTAAATGAGTCCCGCTTTACATTCAGAAAATCGGTATAATAAACGTTATCACATTACAGTGCGTACAGCTACAGGAATAGTTCCTCAGCTATTGTTTTGTTTTCCCCCTATTGTACTCTCCGAGAATAGATAATAACATGTTAACAAATGAACAGCATTTAATTATGGCCTTTGAATTTGACATCGTCGTTGTAGAACTACAAACAATACCCACAATATACTCAAACATGAATTAGCCTTTTATTTCTCAACAATGAGGAGTCTGGCGTTCCTCCCCGTACACAATAAACACGCTGAATCGGACCGAACCATCAGCAAACACTGAAACGCGTGCATGCGTGCTGGAGGACATGGTTTACTTTAACAGGAACGGACAGAATCGTGGGAGACGAACATTAAAGATCAAACAAGAGCAGTAAAAGATTTATTGAAGACCATGACAGGTCAGAACGTACAGTGCAGTAATCACACCGACCCGCCCGCACCTCCGTGACTCAGTAAAGGTTACGCCGCAGTCACGTGGCTAAACACATGCCAATAGGAGTGGATGATTAAGCTTAGATGACTTACTTAGGCTTGCCTAATTCATTTTCCACGCCTGTGATGAATGATTTGATCGTCCAGAACTGATTACAGAGCACGGCTGTCAGACTCGATTTCCACCCGGGACACATCAGCATTTATTATAAACCCTTAAAGAGCTATAAACGCTATTCATTTTTAATGCGTTATTATTACTATTATCATCATCATCATCATCCTCATCATCCTCATCTATTCTCCTGATTAACACCACAGAATATTAGGAGGTTTACAGGAAAAACTACTCTGGATGTAGAACATTATTTTGTACAGTATGGAGCGGTAATGATGCTTATAACAGGCTTACGACGTCATCCGTAGGATCATCATTACACTTGATTATTGGCGTTGGTGCGACACTGGCTGGATGAACCAATCAGGATGAGGTGTTTATTTCTGTTTCTGAATGAAACTACATGTAGCTACAGTCTGAGCACAGAGATCACGCAGAAGGAGGAGTCGAAGCGGATCAGACATGATGTCATGTTCTTCCGTTTCTAATCTTCCACATGTGGAACGGTCTTAAAGGTACTTCATGGTGACGTTATTAATGGATCAGGAGCGAGTAATACGATAAGCTCGTGCGATCATGGCTCCTACTGATGTTTGGCATCCGTTCAAAACATATTTTTAAATAGGATTTAGCATACTTGAAATGAATTCAGCGTAAGTCCAACGCTAATAAGCGAGTACGTACGTCAGAATAATCACGCTATCGACTCACCGTACGATATACGGACGCGGTCTCGACGGTTTCTACCGACCTCGCTAATATCGCCCATGGTGTTTACACGTGCGTGTTTACGTAAGAATGAACGTCACCGACATTTTAAATCGTGCACACTGCTTCGGTCCTCTCGCAGCTCTACGGCGGTCAGATTAAAACTCGAATATTCATCGGATTTAAGATGAAACGCAAAAGCTGTGCGCGTTCGAGTTTAAGATGTGTAGCAAGCACTAGCGCCGGTTTTACTACTAACATACTGCTGGAAAAAAAAACACACGCTGAATATTATCAATGTTGTTTTTTTTCTGAAGAAAAAAAAAAAGTTAGAAAGAATAGTTCTAGCGTTTCAAATGATGCCGTCGGCGTCAGTAACGTCGTGGGTCGAGCCGCTTAAGCTGCGTGAGCTGAAACTGAACAGCGAATGAACGGCGGTAATCTGAAGCGCTTTACTAGCGGGTTAATCATCTCACCCAAACGTGTCCTATACACGTACGAGATTAATCAGGCGTATAAGGCACTAGGGTAGAATGATGAATGAAAAACTATGCTATTATATTATACTAAGCGTTATTATAAACTAATTAGATTGATCCGTGTGTGTTATTTATTCGTAACGGTAAGTCGGTGTCTCTACGGTTAGTCGGGGGGTTTTTAGTATTTTGGCCTTGACACAAAGTACAAGTGGCTCTGTACGTATATTTATTTGTTTGTTATTTATTTATTACAATACATCTCTATATCTGTGAAACTCTCTGTCCTTTATTCTTTAGTCCTTTATTCCGAACAGTACAGCTCGTCATGTTTACCCAAGAAAAATGTTGTTTTTTTTGTTTTTTTTTAAAATACTTTAAATCTTGAATGCCTCGACTATATGATTTTTAGATTTATATATTAAAATAATTCTTCAAATATAGATTATAGTGTTAGAAAATAAATATTTAAAGGATTTTTTTAAACAATATTTAATTAAAAATGAATTAATAATAATAATAATAATAATAATAATAATAATAATAATAAAGCCTGATTTCATTTCTGGCTTTAGTGTGAAAATACAGCTAAAGTGGCTTCATTTAGGATTTTTCTTTCAAGCCTTACTGTGATCAGGAGGCTTTATAAACACTTAATACGCTTAGTGTGTATTTTCACACATTCAGAAAAAAAAGATAAGGATTTACTAACATAAAAATATATCAACGTGTACATCTCTGACTCGGTATAAATAAATAAATAAATAAATCTGTGTTCAGAGGTCGTGTCAGTGGTTCACTGCAACGGTCCTAGTTCTGCTCTCCGCTTTAATATTTAACGAAAGAGCATAAAGGTGACTAAAGGTTAACAAAATCAGGTAACAAGTCCTCCGAAACCAAAGCCGTGAAATTTAACACCTTAAAATCCCCGACACAATAGAAGCCGACAGCAATAGAAAACTACAGCAGAAGACGACCCAAAGGCTCAAACGCGGGCGTGGAAGAGTACCGAGAAATTCTTCCTCAATTGAAAGAGGAAGCCAAAAAACGTGCTCGAGTCAAAGTCAGAAAGTTTCTACTTTTAAATGCACTAAAGTGTCCAAAAGTTCAATAAATAAATAAAAGGTTGTCACCAAGTTTTGCCTAAAAACATTAGATCTCTGGAAGTCTGCTGCTTGTATACGTGACTAGCGCTGTGCAGTTTGCTAACCGATTAAACAGAAGTCAAATATCCTGTAAATAACCGATATTTACCGTTAGCTAGAATTTGACTTGGACAGTCTATATTAGTGTTGGACTCGAGGAAAAAAAGGCTAATTTAATCTTAACCGTAGCTAATTAAGGATCTTTTAACATGTTTTTCGATGGAGTTCGTGCGTCTTCTAGGGAGGTAAAGGAGACGCTCATCCTCAAGTTCGTGGATTATCAGTCACGGATAGCTACAGCGCTAAATAGAACGAGAAGGCGGAACGATCCGGAATAGTTTTTTGTAGAAAATGTCCGGATGTGAAACTGAGCTCATGTGACTGATGTACATCAGCTGGAGGAGAGAAGAAGAGACCTTTGAGGTTTGTCCTTTGAAGGTCTAAATATTTTAAAAGCATTTTTGATAAAGTATAAATAAGCCAAAATAATAATAATAATAATAATAATAATAAAGTGCAATTACACAAGTATTTCACACTCCTTGCACAAGCAATAACAGGAAGGGGAACTACTGCAGTGCTCAGACTCTCTAACTCTCCTTGGTATGAGCCACGTTTGTGAAAAGCCTTGCCTCATCCTTTCTTTCTTTCTTTCTTTCTTTCTATTCATTCGTGGTCCTGAGAAAACGATGTTCCCTTCCTCTGGAAAAAGAACACCGATGTGTGAATACGAGGAACCGTGCCAGGAGATCCTCATTGCTCTGGCACCGAGGCCTTGAATTTGGCATCACGTCTGCCCGCTCCTGCCAACTGGCCTGGCCTACGTCCAGCCTTCAGGTGGCGCTGTGGTGCACAAGAGCATGGAACGGGACACGTTGAATTTAAAAGAGGAAGGAAGCAAAGGTGCAGTCTGAGAGCTGACACACAAGATTGGTTAACGTGAAATATCTAAAATGTGTGAAGAAACACTTCCCAGCGGTCAAGAGCTCGGTTTCTTTTACTTTCTAACTTCCGCATTTTTTTAAAGGGTTGTTACGGCTTACTGGAAAATTTCAGATCTTTCACAATCGACTTTGTGAAACCGCTTCCTTTCTTCACCAAGACATGGTCATGTTTTGGTTTTAGGGAGATGATCACACGCCATGCCTGAATTCTCAAATTAAATAAATAATAAATCGCTCACAGGCGCTCTGACAGTCATTTCAGCGTTATATTATATTATATTATATTAACGCGCTGGTTCTAATACGTTATCGTTTCCATAGCAACAGCACATTCGCAGGGAACTTGTAGACCAGCAGACGCGCCACATAAACTAGTATCCTAAAGACTATTAAACAGAATTTTAAATCTGTATTTAAATTAATCGTTCATGTGATGACATTTTCTGCTTATGTAACACTTATGGAAGGAGTCTCCAGTAATGAATAAACGCTCACCCAGCGTAATATACAGCTCAGAAAGCAGAAAACAGCAGCTGGTGAACGGCATTAAATAAATCAATAATAAATAAAGTAAATAATAATAAAGTAAATAATAAATTAATTAATTAAACTCGTCTCGGCTGCGTGAACAGTTAGCGCCTCTCTGTCCATTCAGTGATGAAGAACTGTCTTACCTTCACGCCACAATGCATTTCCACCCAGACCTGACCCACTCGTGTTTATCAGACAGCTCGGATACGCATCAGTCGAGAGGCCGGGCGTGCAAGGAATCCGATTTAATTTTGAAAAAATTCATATTTCAAACCGGAACTTAATAATGGCACCAAATAAATAAATTAATTAATTAATTAAATCACCCAATCGGTCAAACAGGAAGCTGGAAGGTACAGCAGGAGATACAACCACGGACGCCATCTCCAGGACACGCATCACTAACGCCTTATCAGTGTCCCTGAACTTATAAACACAGTTTTGGAGATTTTATAGTTCAATATTTATGGGAATGTTTTGGGAAATTGCCAATCTGTTTTGATGATGAACAGATTTGTGCAAATCTTCATGATCGTCCAATTAAGAGCTCTCTAGAACTGGATATGCCCCGCCCCCTGGAGGCGTGTCTTGCTCTACAGTAGAAGCTGATTTTTTGATGTAATTTATTAAAATCAAAGCATCCACTTACCTGTACTGTGGTGACATTAATTTATTTTACTTTTTAAATTCACACTGTAAAACTATTTCAGTTGTACAAAACAAAAACATGAATATTTGCCTCATTCTAAAAAACACGGGTTTCAGTTCAAATAATAATAATAATAATAATAATAATAATAATAATAATAATAATAATAAGTTTAATATATTATTATTATTATTATTATTATTATTATTGAAATCCAGGCATCCACTCACCTGTATAAAGAAAGTTTATTCATTTTTAATCATCAACCAATGTTCTATATTAAGCCTCCATTAATATTGGCACCCTTGGTAAATATATGCAAAGAAGGCTGTGAAAATTTATGTTTGTTATTTAACCTTTAGATATTTTGTTCACAAAATCCACAACACTACACAGGTTTATATATATATTATATTTATATTTATAATATATATATATATATATATATATATATATATATATATATATATTTATTTATTTATTTTATATATATATATATATATATATATAATATTTATATTTATAATATATATATATATATATATATATATATTTATTTATTTATTTATTTAATATATATATATATATATATATATATATATATATATAATATTTATATTTATTATATATATATATATATATATATATATATATATATATATATATATTTATTTATTTATTTATTTATTTTATATATATATATATATATATATATATATATATATATATATATATATATATATATTTTAGAGATGCACCGATGTATCGGAAGATAAAGGCTATGTTTCCCCACTATCGGCTGACGGTTTAAAAACATCCGATGATCAGGGCGGATTATATCCTGTCAATCAAAAAAGGGCGGGAAAACACACTGATTTCATGCTGTGTTTAAAGACGATGTCTCGTGTGGAATGTTGATAAAACTGCAGTTTGTAATGTCTGTAATCTCTGCACCGCTAAAACTTTACACCGGAAGTGAGCAGCACAGGAAGCTGCGTAGAGTCCCTTTACCCCCCCCCCCCCGCCCCCGCCTACTCACAGGACACCGTTGAAAGATTTAAATGAAAATGAGTGACTAAAAAAAAAAAGTAGTATATGTTGCACAGAAAAATATATTTGTAGCGTAGTACGTTATCATATGAAGTTTATGTTAATACGAATTAATATCATCAAAAAAAAGTTGATATTAGGCCTATATATTAGCAGTTTGATGTCAGTGATGAAGTAGAAATGTTTTGTGGTTAGTGGTGACTGAATGTGAGACCAACAGGAGGTTTTTTTATAATTCAAGTGAATTATAAAAGTGAATTAATAACGTTCAGGAAGTTCAGAAATCTTACTTTAAACTTCAGGATTGAGTTCATGTGTTCATGTTAATTAGGGTAATGTGTTTTGTGTTGATGAGACCAGTTACTGTCGAGAATGAAGTTTTTATTTGCATTTCTTTCAGAATTGTGGAATTAATTACTGTTTATATAAAAGGCATAAAAGGCAGAACTATCGGTATCGGCCGATATCACTCTGAATAATCGGTTATCGGTATCGGCTGAGAAATTTAGTATCGGCGCATCTCTGAGAGAGAGAGATATATATATATATATATATATATATATATATAGATAGATAAATAGATAGACAGATATATCTTTGTTAAATGTAGGTCTGCAACAATTATTGGCATTATCCAATAAATGTGTTAAAAAAGAGAAAAACTAATTCACGGGTAACCAACACAATGTCTGTGAAATTATTGTGTGCCGCCGATGTCATCATTCAAATGTAAACTCGCCTCAAAGTGAAGGTTCGTTGCTTTGAGCTTTTGACCGTGACCGCAGAGTCGGAGAACTGAGGCAAGGAAACCAAATGAACACAGGCACGCAGGTAAGCTAGCGTCCATGAATATTTAACTATTTAGCGTTAGTGTGGCTGAAAATGCCTGGCTGAGTTTGTGATATTTAGGCTCTCAGGAGCTCTCGAATCTATATTCACTGTAAACCAGTAACTCAGTGAGTGATAATTAACTTTACTTATCGCTACGGCGCCAACAGTGAACATCATGTACTGCTTCCTCAGGGTTAGCGTTACACTACTAGTGTCATGTGTTTGTCGGCTGTGAAATATGGACTGAGGTTCTTCTATAATTCTCTAGGTCTGAATCTTATCTGAGGCTCTGAGTTAGGGTTAGCTAGCTGGATGCGGTCACCAATCACAGTAGTAATGAGTGTTGCTAACCCGGAGTTAATAACATTACTTTAGCATACAGCTTTAGACATTCCCATGACCTTTTCGAAAGTTAACGATAACGCAGCTGTTCACCATGATGTAATACAGAGAGTGGGTTAACGTTAACTATATTAAGCAAGTGTTCTGGACAAGGCAAGCTGTAATGCTAATTAGCATTAGGAGGATGGGATAGAGCCGTGTTTCTTCATGTATTGGGTGAATGTTAATGGGGTAACAGGTGCAGACAGTCAGTGGCTAACAGAACTTAGCTAGCTTAGTAATGTCGAGGCCAAAACTTCTTCACAAGGTTAACATGACAGAAAGAGATGTTGGGGTTACAGTAGGTTGGAATGCGTTCCTCTATCTCTGTAATGTTGGTTAAATTAATTAGGTTTTGCAAAAAAAAAAATGGCGGTGAGGTGCTAAAGGCTGGAAAATAAATATTCACAAGTCAGCTAGATTTTCCTGGTGAGTCTACAGTGCCATTTTGTTCATTAGGAGAGTTAAAGCACAAACACATTTGTCCATCTTTGAAGCCAACAACTAAACAACACTCTTTTTTTTCTCTTTTACAGCTTTTCAGCGGGACTCTTGTCTTCCCAGACGGCGTCGAGATTCGTAAGAAGATGCATCAATTCCAATTCTTACATCTGTCAAATATTTTAATGATTTTAATAAATGTCACCTGAATTCTGTACAACTGTTTGTTTATTTTGTGAGCATTTCAGTAGAATTTTAGCACAAACAAATTACAGTTTAGAATAATTGTAGGGAAAAAAGTATAAACACCACATCTGTGTTATTTTTTTAACACATCTTTGTGTGGAAATGTTTAACACATAACACGTGTTAAATGTACTAACACACTGTGTTAAGGACAACACATTTTGTGTTGCTTTTAACTAGACATGCAGGTGTGTTTCTAACACATCTGTTTTAAGAGTGTACAGAACCTCTCCAGATCCTTCACATTTTGAGGTCCACGCTGGTGGACTCTCCTCTTCAGTTCACCCCACAGGATTTCTATGGGGTTCAGGTCAGGGGACTGGGATGGTCATGGCAGGACCTTGATTTTGTGGTCAGTAAACCATTTCTGTGTTGATTCTGATGATGTTTTGGATCATTGTCCTGCTGGAAGATCCAACCACGGCCCATTTGAATCTTTCTGGCAGAGGCAGTCAGGTTTTCACTTAATATCTGTTGATATTTGATAGAGTCCATGATGCCATGTATCCTAACAAAATGTCCAGGTCCTCTGGCAGAAAAACAGCCCCAAAACATTAAAGATCCTCCTCCATATTTAACCGTGGGCATGAGGTACTTTTCCATACGGCTACCTCTCTGTGTGCTCCAGAACCACCTCTGGTGTTTATTCCCAAAAAGCTCTATTCTGGTTTCATCTGACCATAGAACCCGACCCCATTTGAAGTTCCAGTAGTGTCTGCACACTGAAGACGCTCGAGTTTGTTTTTGGATGAGAGTAGAGGCTTTTTTCTTGAACGCCTTCCAAACAGCTTGTGGTGATGTCGGTGACTTCAGATTGTAGTTTTGGAGACTTTCTGACCCCAAGACACAACTAACTTCTGCAGTTCTCCAGCTGTGATCCTTGGAGATGTTTTATCCACCCGAACCGTCCTCTTCACAGTGCGTTGAGACGATATAGACACACGTCCAATTCCAGGTCGATTCATAACATTTCCAGTAGACTGGAACTTCTTAATTATTGCCCTGATGGTGGAAATGGGCATTTTCAATGCTTGTGCTATTTTCTTATAGCCACGCCCCATTGTGTGAAGCTCAACAACCTTTTACTGCACATCACAGCTATATTCCTCGCTCTTAAACATTCTTATGAATGACTAAGGGAATTTGGTCAATGTTTTACCTCATATTTATACCCCTGTGAAACAGGAATTCATGGTTGAACAATTTCATGCTCCTAGTCTCCCAGGAGTACTAAAGAAATTTAAAATATCAGTGGTAATATACTTCAAATACATTAGATTTTTCTCATGGATTCATAGGGGTCTCAATAATTGTTGCACACCTATATTTAACAGACATATTTCTTGGATAAACCTGTGTTGTGTTTGTAATTGTTTGATATCCATGAGAGCAGAGTATTTTTGTGAAATTTTTAACAAAAGATCAAAAGGTTAAACAATAAAGACACTTTCACAGCCTTCTTTGCTCATATTAACCAAGGGTGCCAATATTAACGGATAGAGAAAGAGGTTTGTTGTTGTTTTTTTTATTATTATTATTATTATTATTATTATTATTATTAAGCAAGCATTCACTCACCTGTATCATGGTGAGCATGTGACATTGTTGTTGTTTACTTCTGTCTATTATTAGTAGTAGAGTTTTTTTTTTAACTTGTTATAAAAGTAAGCACCCCCTCACCTGTATCATGGTGACCACGTGACAGGGGTTCAGCAGGTAGATGACGGTTTTGGTGGCGAACTTGAAGCCCACCTCGACCCCGAACGTGATGCAGAGGGCGGCGAGCAGCAGGTTCTTGCCCAGACTGTCCTCTTTGTGTCGGCGCGTGTCCCTCACGGCCTCCCGGTGCGCCCTCGAGACGTTGATGTTGCGCGCGGACACGATCACCTCGGCCACGGAGAGCAGCACGAACACCAGGCTCTCGCACGCGCGCTGCCAGGGCGGCAGGAAGGCGGCGCACTCGGGCCCTCCGTTCCCCTCGAACCGGGGGTCCACTCCGCCGTACATCCAGTCCAGCAGGCTGTAGATGTTGTAGCGTGACATGTTCCTCTTCTCGTACTGGAACAGGTAGGAACAGGACGGAATGAACGACAGGACGCCGACTTCGTGGCGGAACATGAACTGCGGTTGGGATTCCGGTGTTCCTGGTGCGCGAGCGGCGGGTCGTGTTCGGGAAGGCGGCTGGAGATACAGAGCTAGCTCGGCTAAGCCAGCTAGCAAGCTAGCAAGCTATGTTACCGTTACTTCAGCCGTAAAGCTGTGCTCGCTTCATCCGAGTTCTCCTGTTTCGTTCAAGTCTTTACGACATCACATCACAACACGACTCGGTGTCGTCGGTCTCCGTAAACGCTGCACGCGCGCTCCTCCGCCTGTGTGTGTGTGTGTCCACGTAAAAAACACGTCTTCGCTAGCTTCCTAGCGCTAATGCACTCTGAAATAAACGACATAAGTGTCCAAACCTACTACAGAACCCTGATATGACCTCCACCCTGCCTCCCAGATCTTACAGAAATGTGTGCAACACACACACACACTCTCTCTCTCTCTCTCTCTCTCACACACACGCGCGCGCGCTCTCTCTCACACACACTCACACACACTCACACACACACCCTCTCTCTCACTCTCTCTCTCACTCTCTCTCTCACACACACTCTGTGCAACAATTAACGAATGAACACGCAACTATATCAGAGCTGTAAAACAATAATAATAATAAAATGACGTCACTAGCTTGCCGAAATTCGGTGAGATAATTACGCGGTGATGATTGATATGTGTGTGTGTGTCCGGTTCAGCCTTCTTCTCAACCCCCAGGTAGCAGTAGATCTCCCCGCACTCAGATCCTCCACAACAAACCCGTCAATTATTCTCTACCCCACCCACTCAGCACGCAAACACAAAACCCCGCCCCCTCACACGATGATTGGCTGTTACAGCAGCTCTGCGGATCGGATCAGCTGCTCTCAGCGACTGACCACGCCCACTTTAACTCCTTGTTCGCCGTCACACTTTTATGACCTTCGTGGTGCTTGGACGTTAGTGTGAAAGGAAGGAAGGAAGAAGTAAATAAATAAAGTGATAAAGGAAGTAGGCAACTCAGGAAGGAAGTAAAGAAGAAGTACGGAAGAAAGGAAGTAAATAAGTAGGTTCTTAAGAAGTATGTAATGAAGGAGGGAAGTGAGGAAGTAAATGTAAGTCAGTAGGTAGGGATGTAGAAACTAACTCATTAAATAAATTAATAAATTAATAAATAAATAGGAAGTATGAAAGTAGCTGAAAATGAAGTAGGTAAGTAAGTAAATAAGGATGTAGTAGCCTAATTAGGAAGGATGGAAACAAGTAAGTCAGTAGGTACATAAGTATGTAAGTAAGTAGTAGTAATAATAATAGTAGTAATGAGGTAAGTAAGTTAACCCTCCTATCATGTTACGGGTCGATTTGACCCATTTCCACATTTGAGATATCTGAAATTCTGGTTAATCTCTCTTTTTCTCTTTGAAATGTTTTTTTTGACTTTCCTCATTTAGGGTCATGAACTTACATGCAAATATTTCTTCCTATGGTTTGTCTCGGACAAGCCATAATAAAGGTTTTCTGTTGTAAGCTGTTCTTTGCTGTTTTTGTGTGCATTTAAACTCCGGAAGTCATTTTGACCCTTAACATAATGGATGTAACTTTTTTTCCCCCAATATATATAATAATAAAATAACATAATAATATAACATAATAGGAGGGTTAATATGAAGGAAGAAGTAAGTAAGTAAGAAGTTTGTAAGTAAAGAAGGGAAGTCAATAATAAGCAGGAAAGTAGCTAAGAAGTATGTAGGTAAGTAAGGATCTAGTACTTAGGGAGTCTGGAAGTAGGAAGTAACAAGTAAGCAATTATGTAAGTAAGTAGTAACGAAGGAAGGAAATCGGTATGTAGTAAGTAAGTAAGTAAGAAGGATGTGTGTAGGGAAAAGATTTGGGGTGCACATTGAGGATGATGATTGGGGAAAGATTACTGGAAACTTTGCAATGTCTAAAGTAGAGATCGACCGATATTGTTTTGTTTTTTATAACCGATGCCAATTATTTGTATGTTTATGCGCTCAGTAACCGATATGCAGAGCCGATATTTATTTATTGTTTTACTTCTGTTTTCGACACAATAATAACACAATTGAACCGAACAACTTATGAACTTACATATAACAATTTTGTCAATTTCACTTCCTCCTCGCATACAAAACAAAACAACTCTTATTTATACACCAGTAAATAGAGGGGTCTGAAAGAGTGCAAAAAATAATAATAATAAAGTGCACCGTTACTAAAGAGTCTTTTTTAAATTTAAATAAAAGTGTTGATGAGGTAAACAAGATTACGTGACTCTGTGAGTGCGTCTCTATTCCTTAGCGCCATGCTGCTTAAACTGCAAATCAAGCGTTTATGTAACACATCTCATTTGTTCATTAATGAGTGTTATGTTAAATCAAATGTATTAATTAAAACAAAGCAAGTCTACTTTACCCGTGCACACCGTTTTCGACTCGTCTTCCCTCAGATTCAGTGCTCCGATGGCGGTCCTGCGAGCAATTCTTAAAACGCCCACAAGATGGCGTCATTTATCGGTGGACCGGATATTACAAAATATCAAGAAAAATATCGGTAAAACAGATTATCGGTCGATCTCTAGTCTAAAGATATTAGATTGTGTCTTCTACAGTAAACATTTTTGCACATATTTTACTGGATGCCCAGCCAGCTGTTTAAAGCAGGTTTGATGGACAGTCCAGATGTTGGCAATGCCAGAGGGAAGGGGGTAAACTGTTTCATGACCTGTGGTATGTTCAGAAGTTCAGAGATGCACAATTATATTTCAAAGATATCACAGGCCCAGTTAAATTTCAGTCCCGGTTTGTATCTTCTCAGTGATCATGTTAGGAAAGCTGAATCACAGTGGATACAGAGCTGCATCATGCTGGGCAGACACATCACTGTGAGAGGCTGGAAGTCTCCTGGAAAGCCATCAGTTTATGAATGGCTCTCAGATTTAGGGCGTGTGCCAGCCTACGAGAGATATCTACTACTATATGTGAAGGAAATTTCTAGATTTTTTCCATTTTCAATAATTATGTGGCGAGGTAGGAAAATGATTGCACTAATGGTCACAGTGACAATGATATGGTTTCTTGTGGAACCTTATAGATATAGCCCCATTTCCCCCCCTCTATGTGTGTATGTATATATTATAATTATTATTTGTATTGATTTGTTTTAATTTTGTTTTGTGTGTCTTTGTCTATGGTTTTTGTTTAAATGATTGAGCATATGTATGTCCTACATTGTGGCCTGTTTGTAAGAATCTCTTGTTTTCCCCCAGTAACATGTAGTTTGAGTGATAGAAGTGTTCTCTGTGCCTTGTGATGGGTAAAATGAGCAAACGCGACCTCTTGTGGTGAATTTACACAAGTACTACTACTACTACTACTATAACTACTGTACGGTACACAAGCCATAGACATAGTGTTCCCCAGCTAACATGTTCAAGTAGAGATCACATGGCCTACAACCACCAAGAAAACCACTCTGATGAATACGAAATCAAAGAACACCTTCAGTCTCACCTTGGAAAAAAATACTAACCGACTACAGAGCAGTGGAAAATTAGCTGACCATCTGTTAAGTATTCGGACATGACTCATCACCTACATACATCAACTCATCACCTACATACGTCAACTCATCACCTACATGCATCAACTCATCACCTACATACACCAACACATCACCAAATGATAGTGTTGTAGATTTTTTTTCATCCATCCATATATCCATTTATCTATCTATCCATCCATCTGTCCATCCATCGAGATTGAGAGAGAGGGACTGCCAGTGTTTCGTTAGCATTTTTAATGAAGCAGGATTTTTTTGCTATTTTTAAGTAGATCTTTTACACATTTATGAATGAACAGCGTGACACATGACGATGTTTGCTGTTTGTTGTCAAATTTATTGGCTTCCTAGAAACCTCCTTCTAACGGAACTGGCCGGTCGATAGCACACCTGCAAAGGAAAAGAGAAGGTATGTAAATATGAAAAGTATCAAATGATATATACATCCACAGTAATTACAGGAACATAATTAATTCAATGAATTCATTTGAGAAAAATATATTTGAAGTATATTCCTATTGATATTTTACTTTTTTTTAGTACACGTGGGTGACTAGGAACACTAGGAACGGTCTCGGATCCCTCGCCATGTGTTCTCCAACCTCATCAGGCGTTATAGGAGAAGACTCAGAGCTCAAAGTACTGACTAAAAGGGTGTCAATAACTGTTGTACACCTATATTTAACAAAGCTTTGTTTTATGGATAAACCTGTATTGTGTTTGCAATTGTTTGATCTCCATGAGAGCAGAGTATTTTTGTGACTTTTGACTATAAACAAAAGATCAAAAGGTTAAACAATAAAAAATAATTTCTCACAGCCTTCTTTGCTCATATTTATCAAGGGTGCCAATATTAATGGAGGGAACTGTATATTCATGTGGCTATAGAAGCATCTTGTGGAATAAATTCAGTTGATATGAGACACTGGGTAACGGTTAAAGACCAGCTCCTAGCTGATCATCATGATCAAATGTATTACTCTTATAAGTAGAAGTTACCTGGAAATGAATGATTTAATGCACTGAAAAACAAATCATTATCCTCCGGTATTACTTTATAAACTTTATACACAAATGAACCCCCTAAACAAATCACAAACACACACACACACATGAAATAAGTCATAAACTGCGTACATTTTCAAGAATACTGCTATATTTTATATCTAAATGTGAACAATTTTTGTTTATAAACACATTGGATTATTTTTAAAAATGCGTCTATAATTGTTTTTGTTTTGTTTTTTTTCTTTCACTCCCATTATATGAACTATTTGTTTATTTTTGAATATGAGAAATTTAGAAAAAAAAAATCATGATGCAATTTTAAGTAGCAAAGTAAAAAACATTTTTAGTAAAAATAAAAAAAAAGATTTTTTTTTTAAAAAAAATTAATAATCGAAATAGTCCTGTACACATTTAAATAATGCGCCTGTTTGTTTTGGGGGGTTTTTAAAAAACAACACAAAAAAAAACAGGGATTTCTTTTTTATAGTTAAATGAGTTTCTGACTGTAAAAAGTTCGAGATGCGCTCCATGGTTTAAGAAACTTGTTTATTTGTGGTGGGGAAGATGCTAATTTAATATTTTGTTTTGAATTGAAAATGGAATAAATGACTGTCTCTGCCATTCAGGGCTTTTATACAGACTACTGTGATATAGAGAATCTGCATCATACGCCTGATTATTTCTCTCTAAGGCTGAGCGATATGATGGTATAATATCAATACCGTGATGAATTATGTACTGAAACACTTTACTGAGATTTTGCAGGTCCTGTAATATATATATATATTTTTTAAATAATTTGTTACGTCGATTAAAGTACTATCTGAATGTTTAATATTGTTAAATGCTTTTTCTTTTTGTTCACATTTTGAAATGCATGATTGATACATATCGTGGATTGTCGAAATGTCTTGAAATATCACGATGTGATATTTTTTGCCATACTGGTCGTGTCTAAAGTTTATTCCGGGTCCGCAGTAAACATGCTCCAATAAAAGTTCTAAAACGGAGACTGATTTGTTCCGAGTAACTCACGTGACGCAGCAGAGGAGCGAGATGGCGATGAGGGAGACAGGGAGAGCGTATACTGTAGCAGGAGGAGCGTGGAGCTTGAAATGTCGAACCGTCTTGCTCAAAAATCCCTTCAGCCCTCCATTTTGTTTCTGCGCAGAACCTGGAGGTGAGACGTGACGCTTTAGCGAGTAGAATTAAAAACACATGAGAAATTTCTTCCTGCAGTAGTATATACAGTAACCCGTTAAGTGTAGTACAACATACTTTTCCTAGTTTAATGCATGTGACTCCAGAAAACTCTGAGCCCATTAAAAGACATCACATTTGATAAAATTCAACAAATTCAATCGTTCATTCCACAGCAGCAGTGTCTGAGACAGTGAAGACAGATGAGCATCCCTGACCCGATTTATCACCTGTCTTCAGTTTTCAACTCTTCAACACGATCACGATCTCTTAATTATATTACACGAGTCAAAACACGTGGAGATATCTCACAATTTCACCGCTCAACATAAAACCTGCAAAAACATGTACGGGTTAGCCGTTAGCTAGCGGCGTGAGCTAGCCTAGCGCTGGTCAGATCTTTCACTGTTTTACAGTATGAGAGTAAACTTAAGACGTCACGTCGTGTGTTGTGTTAAATACGGTATATCTGAGTGCTGCTACAGACTGTAGGCAGGATAAAGGAGAATTAACATGAGCTAGCTAAAAACAACAACAACAACAACCTAGCAACCCAACAGGATTTGGCTACGTTAGCTAGTTAGCTAATGTAATCCTTCATTATATGCTGTTGATAATGGAGGCGTTCACTTCAGCATGGCTCACTTGCTTAGTGTACATCACTGTCCCTCAGATATAGAACATTTTCGGACTAGACATAATCATCTGTAGACTCAAGTGGGATTTTTTTTAATTGTAATTTGTAAAGTAAATAAACAATTTATTTACTTTTATTTATTGTCATTTTCTTGATCACTACTTCTACTTTTACTCAAGATTATTATTATTATTATTATTATTATTATTATTACTACTACATTGACAGTACTTTTACTTATCTGCCTATTAACAGGGATGAAATGTGTGTGTGTGTGTGTGTGTGTGTTAGGTTGGTGCTCCAGATCTATAAAAGTACAACAGGTACTTTATCACCTCACCTCTATCACCTGTATTCGGTACTCTCTCTGATCCTCGAACAGGCCCAAAGTCTTGGTCTTTCCTCTGAACTCTCGCTGGTGTAGTCACTAATCGGTCTATGTCTCTGCGTACACCTGTAGGTCGGCCGCTGACATCATCAGCATGCGCCAGCAGCCACAGAACCAGACAAACTGCACCCGCTATTTTAAAACCCATGGATTATAAACAGTAAGAGCAGAGCAGGATATCTCTCCACCTCTGAAATCACCTGATGTTCTTTTAGTGCCGGTATTTTAGGCCTTTTTTAAACAAGATTCTATTCCTATACGATCTCAGAACCTTTCATTCCATGATCCTCCCTTTTGTGGTAGGATTTGTTTCACTGCTTTTTGGCACAAACAGAATATAAGATGCATCGAAACCAAGAAGCTCTTCTGGAACCTTCAGTTTCACACTTGTTTTAAAAAAAAACAAAAACAACAATGTTATTTTTTAAAAAGAAAGGATGGATAATCATGAAACTGTCAAAATGATCTGAAACTCCCCACTTACATTTACAAACAGTTATTTATTTATTTATTTGATTGATTTGTAAACGTTTTTAAAGGAAATGGTTCATAATGGTCCAAACTGTAGTTAATGGGGTAACAGTGTGTGATTATTATTATTATTATTATTATTATTATTATTATTATAGATTTCACAGTTCAGGGAAATATTCACAGCTTTTCTTCCCTGAACTGCCAGAAATGTTCTAATCATTACAAATCTCCAGACTAGACCACGAATATCATTAAACCGGAAGCAAGAAAATCCCTCAAATCTGCCGCGTAAAATACGGATTTAGGAAATGACGCCCCGTGAAACGAAGGCACGCAGACGTCTTGTGAAGTTCTTTAAACTTTGGCAACTCTTTCTGGATGATGTATTTATTAGGTATAATACTGTATAATAAATGAATTATAACGTGTAAAGGATGACTTGACTGTATTTTCTTTTACCGCATCGTGTCTGTATGGATTGCTGACGTTACTGCAGAAGAGAGAACATATTAATAAGAATGAACACATTCAGCCGGATCTACTGTTCCAGAAAATAATCAACCTTCTGATTCGAGACCCAATGAACCGAAAACCGGCGGAAATTTGCGAGGTCGAATCTCGAGGAGTCCAAGAGCGCACAATCGGTCGTGTTGTCTGGGTGGGAGGGGCATACTCCGTCTCTGCTGTCAATCACAGCGACGATAGCTAATCACGGGCGTCAGTGAGGTCACGTATGTGGAAGACGGCAGATTAACCCGAGCACCGTGTTGACGTTTTCGCCGCACTGTGACGCGGCAGTTCGGAAAGACGCGATTGTTTTGGCTTCACGTGTCTCAGAGGACGCACGTGTTAGCTTCCGCCCGTGCTAGCCGATGTATAATGAGGACCTCGTACTAAATTAGGGAGAAAATTCAATCCATGACTGAAAATAAGTCCAAATTAATTTACAGCATTTTCCAAAATCCTCCCAAACAATTGTCGCTAATTAAGCTGTTAGGTTGTTTTGTTTTTGTTTTTTTTTAAAAGTTTAATGTTACTTAGCATGTAATAGCACTGAATTCACTGTCTATTTGTTCTCTGAAGCATTAAAATAATGCCTTAAATGAAGGGAAACCTTAATGTAAATGATTACCACAAAACTTCCATCCTTACCTGGAAATGTACAGAACAATGAGATCAGGAAACAGATATTAAACTCATTAACTCACTGGGAAATTTAATGACTTTACAGTCCTTACCATTTCTTTTCCCGGTAAAACCAAAAGAGCTTGGTTTTTAGGCGAGATGAGCAGTGCTGATGATGATAGTCAGTGAGTTTAGTGGTGTACCGTTAACATGGGTGGGGAGAAAACACTGAGTAATTTCTCAAACGTCTGATAGGACCATGTTTCTGAGCAAGGCAGCAATTCATATTTATTTACTTACATTTCATTCACATTCAGTTTTTTGTTTTTTTTTAGAGGGGAAAACTTTCATTTTCATGCGAAGTCTAGATTTAACTTTGGCTGTTTCTGTAAATGTGAACATAATAATGATACCGAGTGGTGTTTTTTAAATTTTTATTAAAGATGTTTTTTATTCTTTCCCTCGTCAGCTTTAAGCTACAGTATGATTGTACTGCTTACACTTTAGGAATATGATGAATTAACATTTCTTATGGAATTCAGATCATCGTCATGGTTATTCTGTCTTTCTTTTCTTTTTAAAATTTTTATCAATTCATACAGGGGCCTGATTTCTGGTTGGTTTGAACTGAAACTAATAATAATAACAATAATAATAATAATAATAATAATAATAATAATAATAATAGCAATAAAAAATATAAATAATCCTGAGAGCTGTGCAAGAGGGGAGAGGAAGGGAAGAACAATAGCTCTTTGTTGTTTTGTTTTTCTTTTTTCTTTTTTTGTAAAAAAAAAACCCAACCTCTTATTAAATGTTTATTGTATAAAGTAATCGATAAATTGAAAGATAATCATTTAAAAAAAAAAAAATGAAACTGATGAAATCTGAAGAGAATTTGTGAAATTCTGAATCTAGATTCAGGTTTCAAAAATGTACATATTTATCACATTAGGCTATTTAAAAATTCCAAAAAAAATTAAAAGAGAATATTCTGAAAATCATCTTCAGTTGAAAGCTACGAAGGAAAATGTAAACAATCTGAATAAACATTTAAACCGACAGGTTCGGTAAAGTGTAGGACTGTTTAAACATTTTCACAGCTGCTGATGTTTTAACCATAACCATGTTCACCAAGGCAACATCGACGACAATGTATAAGTAAACAAAGAGAGAGAGAGAGAGAGAGAGAGAGAGAGAGAGAGAGAGAGAGAGAGAGAAAGAGAGAGAAAGACAGAGGCCCCGCCCAGGGGTTGCTGGGTAGTGACAGGCATTGCTCTCACTTCCTGTACACTGCATTTGCAAACTTTCCCTCTTTCAGATGGTTGGGTTCTATATGATTCACCAGAAATTTTATGCAAATGCACCCTACGGATGCTTGATTTTGAGATTATGACATCACTATTCGAACCTACATAAGGTCACACATTCGAACACACAGGATTGTGAAATGTGATGTAATGCTCTCATGCAGGGGAAATACTTTCATATGAGAGAGAGAGAGAGAGAGAGAGAGAGAGAGAGAGAGAGAGAGAGAGAGAGAGAGAGTCTTGTATAGTATTGCAAATCGAAATAAGTTCCTCTAAATATCATGCCCAGACAACACATACACACATACACACACACACACACACACACACACACACACACACACACACACACCAGTTCATTTTCAGTTTGTTCCTCACGTTAATGGAATTTTTCAGAGTAATAATGATGTTGTTGTTAGTTTTGTTTTGTTTATCCAACTCTCACATCATGATGTTTCACAAATAGTCTTGTGTGTTTGTTAATGTGTTTAATTCTGCACGATATCATTCATACGTGCTTTTGGTTTCTGATTGACCAAAAAAAGAATTTTTTAAAAATCCTGAACACGACACAAGATTGTCGTTGGTGTGATGGAAAGAACAATGAAATAAAGATCTCTGTATTTGTTTTTGTGTTTGTAACATTTCTGTACACAGTAACAAGGATATGTAGGAAAAAAAAATGATAATATTTGCATGTAAACAATTTAATATTTGTTGTTATTTTTCAGGACTCAAGGAAGCTTTTTGTCCACATTGTAATCATCAGACAATGTTATTATTCATTTATATATTACATTATGCAGCTTTATGTAATAAATATCCAGTTCATTTCAAATGATTTTGATGTAAAACACACACAACATCACTGGCTTTCATTTGTTATTGTGATCATTTTATTTTTATTTTTCGAAGGTGATTTAGAAGATCAGTTTAAATAAATGGTATACAGTTTTGTGTTGATGTTGTTTTTTTAGTTTTAGCTTTTGTTTTTGTGACAGAGAAAACATTTCATCGGAAAAGAACTCGGTTCTTTACAGAGCTTTACAGAAAATTCAAAAATAAAGATCAAAAAGTAAACATTAAAAAAAAAAAGGTTTTCTTCCAAAATATTTCCGACACACTCCCTAGAGAACATGAAGGATAAAAGCATTCTTAATGTTACTCACATGTCCTATAGTTACAATTTTATTCTATTTTCTTTTTCTTTGTCCAAACCTTTGACTTTGAAATTTATATGGTAAAAAAATGAACACGATAAAATTGTGTAAATAAAATAATGAGCAATGAGAATTTGTTCATGGAAATAGCTAACGGTGAAAATTAATTCTTAGTCTCTCTCTCTCTCTTTTTTTTTTTTGTAGACTAAAGAATTTTGTTCATATAAATAATGTAAAAACAAGAAGATTGACGTCATTTACGTGGACAATAATTTGTGAAGGTCAGTAAAGTTAAACAGAAATGTTACTCAAACTAAACCTGAAAGAAAATATAACTGTTTTCAGAGCAAAACAATAAAAATAATTCGTATGAAGATGGTAAGAGAAGATGTTCAGAGAAACACACGGTTACTGCTGCGATACGATGTCAATCTGTACGACTGCGAGGTTTTATAAACATGTTAAAGACAAACATTTAGTACATTTATTAAAGTATGTAAGGTGGTTTGAAGCTGGAGATGGAGATGCGCTGAGCTGTGTGTCGGGAGCCGGCAGAGGGACTGTCCCTTACCAAGGTGACTAACATGCATAATTCCCAGCCAGGTGAGGGGAGAGACCCAGGGGAAATTCATCAACACTCGATAAAACCGTGGCTTTGCAGCTTACCCTTGCACACTTGACAAGAAACACGCACAGGAGCAGGAAGGTCTACAGAGCACGCACGCTTACACCGTTTTTTTCTTCTTCTTTCTATTCTGCGATCGAGGAAGTCGCTCATTTCTCTCTCTCTCTCGGATTCTTAGAATTCAGGGCCTAGTAAAGCGGGAGGAAGGATGTGGAGCAACAGTTTGCGTGAAATGCCACACGAGGACTTCAGTGGAAATAGGTATGGTCTGAAGCGCGTTTTTCCGAGTCGACAGACTCATGCTTCGTGCATGACTGGGTTCTACAGGAGAACTTCGAGACATGTGCGTCGGTGATGGAGCGCCGAAGAACCTCTCAGCGGCGTGCCGTAAGTTTTACTCTGAAGACAAATCAATCTAACACGATCTCACACGGTGAAGAAAGGTGAATCTGATGTATGATGATGATGATGATGATGATGATGATGATTGTAAGGTTAACTGTAGCTCCGGTTTGAGAATTCGAACATGTTCGACTTAAGAATTAAAAAGTCTTCTCATAGAATCCTCATGGAAATAAAGAATATGCTGGAAATCATAAAGACTTTTTTTTCCCCCTCCTTTTGAACAGTTTCAACAAAGACAGAGACACGGAAGTGTGGACACATGTCGAGTTCAGGTCAGTTCATTCATGTGTGGATGTTTTTTGGGAAATAACCTTCTAAAGCATGTGTATAAAGCATCAAGGCCGTGGTATTCCCCCTAACAAACTCACAAGCGGCGAGAAGTTTCACTTTTATTAGTGCTTTCTTTTGGATCCGGCGTGCAAGGACGGCTTCGACCGCAGCTTTACTTTCAACCCTGTCTTCCTCAAGATTTATTTATTACAAAAATGAACCTTCCACGCTTTGCGTATTGTAAACATACACAAATAATACACACAGGGTTTAAATACAAGGCAAGAACTTGGTTTTAAAAGTGTACGAGTGGATTTTTTTTTTTTTTGAGATGTGAGAGGGTTTTCTTTTCTTTTTTTTGTGGGGGGGGGGGGGGGGGTTGAGTTTGTTTTGGTTCAGTTTAACGCAGAAAGAGACGGCTCTCTTCCTCGAGATCTCGGCAGATGCGAATTCGGATGTGTTTCTCTGACCTGGTACTCAGTGTAGGGTCTGTGTGACATCCAACTACAGCTACATCTGATTACTGGGTCAGGAATGACATCACTACATCACCTGCATCACTTTAAATAATGTTCATTTCTGTTAAATGCATGTTTTATTTTTGAATGTAAATCAATTTGAAATAAAGATCACAAATCACATCACATTTCGGTGCTTTCGTGATTTCTTCTTTCCTCCTCCCTCTTAGTATTTCATGATTTCACTTCTTTCTTTATATTTAAAAAAAAAAAAAACTTTCCCGCTGAAAAATCCAGCTACTAAACCACAGACGGGGCTCGCCAAACTTCTACATGAAACCAGCTTCCACGTTACAGTTACTAATACAGCATCGTAGGCAATCTGTGTTAAAGAAAACAATTCCAATAACAATTACAACAAAGACAAGTCACAGGGAAGCTCAAGAAGCTTGAATCACACAAAGCTGGATTTTTCAGTAGAGTTTACCCACAATAGGGATGAAGTGTAATGTTAAAGGATTATAAATCAGTCAATCAGTCAATCAGTCAATCAATCAATCAGTATATGAGAAACTTGAGCATAACACCTTCCTCATCCATGTGACTAATCTGCCTGTTTTTGGATTTATTTACCCCTTTAATCACTTTACTTTTCATACACTGTCACGTATATACACACTAACTTCACTGCTTTCTTTCATGAAAGCCATAAACAGCCCGTAAATCAGCCACAAAAGCTGTAATATAACAACCGTAAACACTAAAACGTAAGCTAGCAGCCTATAACGAGTTCTGATGCCATGGCGACCCTCGTCTTAGCCGTTTAAAAAACATCCAGTCACAACTTATAGAGACAGCAGACTTTCCAAATATCCAGTTTTGAGATGTGAATTATGTCATGATGTGATAAAAGACAACAATAAACCACGAGATGGCGCGTTACAGTGATTATATCAAGGGTAACGGTGTTGTCAAGGAACGACGTGAAGTTTTTGTTGTAAAATCTTCTAAATACGCTCCTGTGAGCGCGCCACAGTAATTAAATTCTGTATTAATGCACTGCTTAAAGTTCTTAACCAATACCGTCGTTACGCTTAAGCCGTACCCGACAGTGGGTCACACCCTAATGTTTGCCTGTTATGTTGCTTAGCAACCAATCTTTACTGTTGACATTGTGTGACGTGAGTACAGTTTATTGTGAACATTTTCAAGCAATAATGAAGCTAATGATCTGCTGGACACTAGATTTGATGACGGGTTAGAGGTGGGTTAGACACTCCGCTTCGTGTCGTACCTTACCCGTGATAACATCACTGTAACGAGTGTCTTAATGCTTCACTGGAATAGACTGCACCACTGATTTCAGATTAGTGTGCCACACCCATTTCTAACTTTCCTTCCAAGTGTCCTTCGAACTTCAGAAACCCGGAACCACGCCCTTACAGACCACCATCTTGACAAAATCCAAAATAAACGCTTTTACTTTATTAGCAAGGCTTTTATTGCGCCATAACCTCCTCCTCCGAAAACTTATTATTACTATTATTTATTGTCTTATTATTGCATTACTATGCAATACAAATAAAAAAAGACATAAGTTTCAAGTAACAAAAAAATAATAATGATAAAGTCACAAAAATATTTATATATAGGTAGATAGATAGATAGATATAAATGATATTGTGACTTCATCATTATTATTTTTTTGTTTATTATTATTTAATAATAATGATGGTCACAAATATATATATATATATATTATATATGAAGTCATATATATATATATATATATATATATATATATATATATATATATATATATATAAATGATATTAATTAATAAAAGCGTCATATATTTGAACAGTTTTTAAGCATTTCTTGTTGTTCACCACTTTAAAGGTGATTTTTTATTTATTTATTTTTTTTATGAGGCAAAACTTACGAAAAAAATGAAAATTTGTTTAGGCGCTCGTGCATGGATCACGTGACTGAAAGAGTGCGCCACGGATTAGCGTCCGGGTGGGAAACACAAACAAAATGGCTGGGAAGAAGAAAGGTAAGGATTTGCTCCTGCTTTTCTAAGAACAGCCTTAATAAAAAATAAATAAATAAAAGGATCTACCAAAATGGAAGCTAAAATGGAATTATTTCATCGTGTATTACTCTTTTCATTGTATTTCAGAGTAATTACACAGGCTTGCCGCTAGTAAGCTAGCCAGATTTACGCTAGCGTTGACTTTCACACGTAAATGTGAAAGGACCAAATGATATGCAAGGAGAAGCGTTTATTTATGTATTTTATTTCTTTTTCAATCTAATAGCTAGTTAGTGTATAGCTGTTGGAGGTAATATTGCTCCAGGATAACCGGGGAGGTTTCAGAACGTTCTAGCGTAACAGTTTTGCCAACTTTGGTGAAGAAGGACCAGGTCTGAAATGACGCAGGGCTGAGGCTTTGAGGGGAAATCCTCTGCGACTGATTAGCGAAATGAAAGCTACCTCCGTTTAGTTTTTGGATGACAAAAAACCCCAACAACAAGGCAATAGTGTCTCACAACGAGTCCCTATACAGACGGAGTTAATGACAAACCGTGTCTGATGGAAAAGATGACCGGTGCGCTGAAAAAAGGTTCTGCGCATGCGCAGTTCTCTTCGTGCGTCTTTATCCATTTTAACGCTCAGAGAGTTTATTCATAGTTTTCGGATCATGGCGCCGTAATAAAGTAGACAAGAACAAATAGCACAAAATACGAAAACCTATTAAAGGTAGGACATATGTTGTGATTATAATTCCGAATCTTTTCAGTGGGTCAAATTATTTGACTCGTCTCACGAACAAGAGCCGACTCCCAAACGACTCATTGCTATTTTCCCCTTAAACGAGACTATTTATTCATTTATGTATTTTTTTTTAAACAAATTGTTGTTGTTTTTTTTGACTAACTATGGCTAAAACTGTTTCATGAATTCTATCTCTACCTTCTAATGTACAAAACAGCCTTACCTTACATAGCATTTAATAAAATCTATTTAAATAAAAAAGTAAATCAGCGAGGAAGCACAAATGCACACACTTCTCATCGTTCACACTAATGAACACGTCAGATGTTAAAAAGAGATGTCCATGGATTAAATTACACTACAAGAGCAACTGCATTGCCTAGAGCTACAGTGCCCTCCACTAATATTGGCACCTTGGTTAATATGAGCAAAGAAGGCTGTGAAAAATGTTCTTTATTGTTTAACCTTTTGAACTTTTGTTAAAACAATTTTTTTCACAAAAATACTCTGCTCTCATGGATATAAAACAATTACAAACACAACACAGGTTTATCCAAAAATATATCTTTGTTAAATATAGGTGTGCAACAATTATTGAGACCCCTATGAATTCATATGAGAAAAATCTATTTGAAGTATATTACATTGATATTTTCATTTATTTTTAGTACTCCTGGGAGACTAGGAACAGGAAATTGTTCAACCATGACTTCCTGTTTCACAGGGATATAAATATGAGGTAACACACAGGCCAAATTCCCTTAGTCATTCATAAGAATGTTTAAGAGCGAGGAATATAGCTGTGATGTGCAGTAAAAGGTTGTTGAGCTTCACACAATGGGGCGTGTCTATAAGAAAATAACACAAGCATTGAAAATGCCCATTTCCACCATCAGGGCAATAATTAAGAAGTTCCAGTCGACTGGAAATGTTATGAATCGACCTGGAATTGGACGTGTGTCTGTATCGTCTCAACGCACTGTGAAGAGGACGGTTCGAGTGGATAAAACATCTCCAAGGATCACAGCTGGAGAACTGCAGAAGTTAGTTGTGTCTTGGGGTCAGAAAGTCTCCAGAACTACAATCTGAAGTCACCGACATCACCACAAGCTGTTTGGAAGGCGTTCAAGAAAGAAGCCTCTACTCTCATCCAAAAACAAACTCGAGCGTCTTCAGTGTGCCGACAATACTGGAACTTCAAATGGGATCGGGTTCTATGGTCAGATGAAACCAAAATGGAGCTTTTTGGTAATAAACACCAGAGGTGGTTTTGGAGCACACAGAGAGGTAGCCATATGGAAAGGTACCTCATGCCCACGGTTAAACATGGAGGTGGATCTTTAATCTTTAATTTTTCACAGCCTTCTTTGCTCATATTTACCAAGGGTGCCAATATCAGTAGAGGGCACTGTATAATAAAATCCAGAATGTCTCATATGCAAGAGTCGACTTGCAATATTCATCAAAAAGAATCGGTTTAAAACATCGACTCGTTTGTGAACGACTCATCGCTAGCTGTCTCGGGTTCAAGGGCTTCTGAGGCCATGGCTAACTCAAT
Organism: Ictalurus furcatus; assembly: GCF_023375685.1. Classification (NCBI taxonomy): domain Eukaryota; kingdom Metazoa; phylum Chordata; class Actinopteri; order Siluriformes; family Ictaluridae; genus Ictalurus; species Ictalurus furcatus. Next base: position 24,442,255 of record NC_071272.1, on the reverse strand, counting down.
AACCTCCAGAAATATTATCTAAATTGAGCTGGAAAAAGGTTTGGAGCGTAAAAAAGGTCGTAAAGCTTCAAGTAAAATGACATTAAAAAAAAGTATTTTTTACACAAATTCAGTTGCATACTTCTAAATAAAAAACGAGTTGGAAAGTGCCAATTTGTGCGAGAAAAAAAATGCTAAATATATAAAATACACAAAAAACGTACATGAATACATTAACACGATTTAAATGTAAATAAATTTGTAAGATTTAGAAAAACACAAGGTTTACAAATACAGTTACATCAGACTGAAATAGTAGGTGAGGTAAGTAACATAGTGATGCTAGATATGTTCTTGTCGTAACAGACGCCGAAACCTTCGACGTGATCGACTTGGCCGAGCAGGTCAAGAAGCAGAGATGGTGGAACAAAATGTTCGGTAATAATTCCGGCCCGGCTGCCGAGAAGTATACGGTCGCAACCCAACTCGCTATCGGTGGAGTGACTGGGTGGTGAGTATTACCATCTGAAACGGTGGGAAAATGGATCAAGCTTCCTTTAATGTGTTCTCGTTGATCGTTTATCATGTGACAGCGTTCAAACCACGTGTTCATGTTTCAGGTGTGCAGGGTATTTGTTTCAGAAGGTCGGAAAAGTTGCAGCATCGGCTGTAGGCGGCGGCTTCTTTTTGCTTCAGGTAACACAATATAAAGTTTTAGGTTCGAGCTAAAAAGTTTGGGGGGAAAACCATGTTTTGCTAGCAAAAAAGCTAACCAGTTAATGTTAGTGATCATGAGGTCACGACGTGCTTACTTTTTCAAAACACGTGAACTGTACTGTAATGAATACGTCTTTGTTGTAAAGTAAATACTACTATAAACTCTTAAAGTAATGCAGTTAAGTGATTTTTAAAAAAAAATTTTTATTTACTGTTGATGTGTGAGCGGCCATTTTGAAATTTTCTTCAACCGGGAGGGGACGACAACAACAACAACAACAACAACAACAACAAAGAAAATGCTCCTTAACTAGGAATTCAGTCTCATGATCTCAGCTCCTCAACTCCGAGTTCAGGGAGCGATGTCGAATCAAAATGGCCGCTCACAGCATCGGCAGTGAAACCCATGGCGTTTCTGGGCTTCCGTACAGATCCGAGAAACCGATGATGAGGTTCAGGTCCCATACCTCACAGCCTTCTGGTCCTCACTAATCCTAAGAGCTGACCCTCTGAAACGCGGCAGATCAGATCTCCGAGCTATTTTTGTCCTTTTCAGATTGCGAACCACACGGGATACATTACAGTTGACTGGAAGAGAGTGGAGCAGGACATGAACAAGGCCAAGAAGCAGCTGAAGCTGAACGCGGAGAATCCGACTAAAGAAGTGAAGACGAAAGTACAAGAGGTAACTGTGTGAGGTCTGATCGTGATGGTACCGATTTCGTGCGAAACTCGGAAGCTACTCTTACTCTTTTCCTTCAATCATTAAATTGACTTCATTTAATTAAGCAGTTATTCGTTTAAAATTGTGTCCATACTACAGTTACTAATGTCACCTTTATTTTTGATGAAATACTGGCGTGTTTAGTAGCCACTGAAACATCTGTTCAAGGCAGAACCTTTAACTCGGAGCTGGGGTACTATCTTTGATGTTCTTCAGTTGAGACCACAGAGAATTTAATCTTACAGGCTAGGTACTTTTACTAAGGAATTATTCAACTCAGAGGAAGATTACCGTGCATCTATCAGTGCAGGAGCGCGAGGGCAAAATGTAAACACAGTCAAATAAAGAACGCTTGTGTAAGAAGTTATTTTGTGTGTTTTCACCCGAACGGTCCGTAGCCTGTTTGCACAGGCCTCCGTAACGGCGTAAAATAGCTTTCGTATAAAGAAACAGTTGCAGGTTGAGATTTTTCCGCAGATTTGGGCCGAGACGTGTCATGTGACCACATCACGAAGCCCTCTACGATTGCGTGCGTCGAATACGAGTACAGATAAAAGGTCTCGTTTACCAACAAACATCACCGCGAAAGACCGCACAAAGCAATTTCCTGCCGATTCACAAAAAAACTTCGCAAATTGCACCGCAAATGTTGAAAAAAATCGTCGTCGTTTATTTAATAAAATGGAACCTTTTTAAACCATGATCTATTTTGGTACATGTCTGTCCTTTCATTTAAGTGAGTAGTCTTCGGTGTGCAGTGTTTACGTTTTGGGACTTAAACTGAATTAGTAAAAAAAGAAAAACAGGAAATTACCCTATTTTGTCTTCTGAATAAAGGGGTTTTAAGAAGCGCAAAAATAAAAACGGACAACGTGAAAAGTAAAAAAAAAAATAATAATACCACTCTGTTGTTTTTCTGCACTCTGCCTCCAGTTCTCTTCGCAGAACAGACGATCCTCTCTCCCTGCGTCTAACGAACCAGTGTGTCCTTCTTTCCGTACAAAATAATGGCCTAAAAATTCATTTTTGGGAATCAGATGCACTTTGTTAAGGATCTCTCCATGTGGAAAGTGGTGTAGTGTGTGTGTGTGATTAATCGAAATCAGTCGTGTACTGCGCACGCACCGCGACGTCCACCACACAGCCCATCGCGAGCCGTTACAGTCGTGTAGCGCGAGCGCATTCGCCGGTTTCGTAAAAAGTAAGTCGTATAGCGTGCACCCGTTTAACTTCCGACGCGTTTAAGGTCTGTTTTCCGTGCTGAAATACTTTGCGAATGACTTTACAAACAAACAAATAAGGAGTCTTGATCTTGTAGTCTTAATATTGGATGCAAATCCGAGAGACCGAGATGTTCTGGTGAATATTTCTACGTTAAAGATCTTGCGGAAACGGCCATCTTTCAACAAACGACAAATCTATAACCTCCAGGCAGAGGCAACCAGGTGTTTTTCGTTCTTTTCTCAGTCATTCCTCTTCCTCTCTCTTTTGTACAGGTGCAGACGTTCGTGAAAAAGAACCTCGTCCTCTCAGGAGGCTTCGTCGGAGGATTCCTGCTCGGTCTGGCGTCATAAGAAGCCCCTCGTCCATTTTACATGGTCTTAGGAAGAACAATGAAAACTTACTGCACGCAACTTTTTCTTTTCTTTGACGACTTATTTATATATATTGTAGATGTTATAGAGGTTATACACACAGCATGACACAGCCAGCATTTTTAATATTTGCACTGATTTCATGCCTTTTGGTATTATTTTCACATTTTGGTGATTAGTTTTCCCTTTGATGTTACATTTTCTTTGAACCGTTCTGGATTATATTTTGTGATATGAAAGATGGTGGCACGTCTTTAAATATGTACGTCCAAAGATGTGTACGTACGTAGGGCAGCCTTTAAGCACTGTGTTTAAACCAACGTATATCGTAGATGTAAAAAGTGTTTAAGAATCATTTCCCCTTCGGCGGATTATAAAGCTTGATTTCAAAGAGGCCACTAAATGGGATTCAACAACAAGAAAGTTGTAATTCCATCTTTTCATCTCCATAAATAAACAGTTGAACTTCAACAACAGTTGCTCTCAGCTATTCGTCTCGTCTTTCTGGATTTGTTTTGGTACGTGTCAGTTTTGCCGAGTGGAATCACGTGAACGTTGCAAAAAGCGAATCAGTACGCACGTTTAAGAGCTGTTCAGGGCTGCGTCCCAAACCGCAAACTATACACGCGTTGCCTTATCATGAAGCGTGCGAATTGAAAAGATATCACCCCAAACCACGACAGTCAAATAAGAAAGTTTAAATAGCGACGAAACCATCACTGGGCTTCATTTATCTTTTAGTAAAGTTGTGTGTTAATGTTTGCGTAAGACAAACTGAACAAAAATACTCCGCCGGATTTTCTAAAGTTTCAGAAACGCTGATTTTCCTCGTACTCGCGTGTGTACGATCAGGTGTAACATGCGAAGAATATTTTGATGAAGGTTTCCAAGCTGAATAATTAACAAACACACACGTAGTTGTGTCTAGAATACCTTTACTCATGAATACTTGAGATGTTTAAACGTAGATACTTTCTGACTTTCACTCAATGGGGTTTTTGGCTCCATACTTTTAACTAAAATATACAATTTTTCTCCATAATTTCTTTTTCCTCTTACACACAATACGGGTCATAAAGGCTCAGGGTTATACACGTTGTCTTTCATTTTTCCTTTAATCAACATTGAGGCACATTTTTAGAACAATGTTAAGTGACTTCTTTGAAGCAATCAAACTTCCACACATCACTGTTTATACACTATATGGCCAAAAGTATGTGCACCCCTGACCATCACACCCATATGTTCTTGTTGAACATCCCATTCCAGATTTCTTCCCCCTGTGTTTTGCTGTTATAATGCGCGCCACACTTCTGAGAAGGCTTTGCACTAGATTTTGGGGCGTGGCTGTGGGGATTTGTGTTCATTCAGCTGCAAGAGCGTTAGTGAGGTTGAGGTCAGGAGACTCCAGTTCATCCCAAAGGTGATGAGTCAGTGGGGTTGAGGTCAGGGTTCTGTACAGGACACTCGAGTTCTTCTACCTTCTTCCAACCTTCACACACCGCGTCTTCATGGAGCTCGCACTACAGCATACAGAGACGTTCTATACAATTGCGTACCTCCAACAGTTTGGAGAAGAACCACATATGGGTGTGACGGTCAGATGTCCACAAACTTTTGGCCTTATCGTGCAGGTATAAGCACGCACGTCTTAAATAAGTGACATTATTTTGTAAGAAGTCGTGTTCGGTCTGTTTTATCCTCTGTGGTTTTGTGTTGTTGTGTAAATCCGGAGCAGCACACGGAATTCTTTCCGGTATGACCCTCACAACATTTTCTCATCGCCCGGATCACATCTTCACACCGACCTTCAATGTAGTTGTTGGCTTTCAAAGAGAGAAAAGACGCAGAAATGTTTAATTTAGGTTAAGGTTTACATTATATTGCAGTGAAACGAGGTTTACCTTGTAAGCACTTCTGTATAGCGCAAGCTTGCTTCTGACACGGATCCTTCCCCGGCATCCGTCTGGCTGGAATAACGTCTTCCACTTGCTGGAGAAATCAACAGCGCTGGGTAAACACTAATACGTTCAATACTCCCTATACACGTGCACTACCTAGGGCACGATATAACAGCGTCTATGTATGATGTAGTGCACTACATGGTGAGAGAGGGACGCGTTCAGGACACTTGTAATCCTCTGACAGCCTTGTGTGCGTCTTATTGATTTCCGACCAGAAACGAATTTCTTCCTCATCAAACCACATGTAGGATGGATGTTTCGTTTACAAACGCAATGTCAGTGTAATAAGAAAGCATCCGCCTTTTTCCTTTTAAATATATGTTTGATTATATTCTTTTGTAACGAACGCAAGTATTTAATTAAACGATCATGTCTTTGGTGTTGTCCCCGGAAGTGTTTGATTGTAACGCAGCCAGGTGACGCTAATGCGGAAATACTTCATACAAGGAGGGGAAAACATTAGTTAAAAATCAGGGTTAGGTAGGTCTTATTTGGTTTTTAAAACAAATATAATGGCAATAAGCGCGGTGCATTTAGAGTCAGATGCTTTTCTAGTTTGTATGAATCACGCCTTGAGTACAGAGAAAGAAGAAGTCATGGGGCTGTGCATCGGCGAGGTGAAGTAGTGGAAATATTTTATTATTACTAATGAAATTGTTGCATGTCGAACGCCTCCATTTTGGGGTTTGTGTAAATAAATGATCACCTCCACAGGTTGACACAAATCGCATTGTCCACATTCACTCGGTTATTATTCTGCGGCGGTCAGACAAGAGGAAGGATCGTGTGGAGATTTCTCCTGAGCAACTTTCTGCAGCCTCCACTGAAGCTGAGATATCCTTTCACTACACACTCAGCATCATCATCATCATCATCATCCTCATCATCACACTCACCATCATCATCATCATCATCACACTCATCATCATCATCATCATCATCACACTCACCATCATCATCATCATCACACTACATCATCATCATCATCACACTCACCATCATCACACTACATCATCATCACACTCACCATCATCATCATCACCACACTCACCATCATCATCATCACCACACTCACACTCACCATCATCACACTACATCATCCTCATCATTACACTCATCATCACACGAACAACACTGTGGGATTTTTCAAACAGATGTAATGTATCTTATTGATCAGAGCAGATCTTCTCAAACTTCTCACAGACCCCCTCAGTACACATTTATTTTTTATAAACAAACTATTTAAAAAAACTTACACAATGTCTAAATGTGTACAATAATATACAGTACTGTGCAAAAGTCTTAGGCACATGCAAAGAAATGCTATAAATCAAAGATGCCTTCCAAAAATAATGAAATTGGACATTTGTACATAAATAAAGTCCTCTGTTAAAAGCAGTAAACGATAATAAACTAAACCAAGTGGATATGAAGCGTAACAGCGCTGTGCTGATTAAAAACGCATCACTCGACTCTGCAGATAAAACCCCACAGACTTCATCAGGACTTTGGGTTTGTATTATGTGATCTGTTCCTTTCTTTACTGCCAAACAAACATTTCCCTGTAATGTTTCATTTAAGTTTTGCTGGAAAAGTCATGTTTGGAATCGAATTTATATTGATTCAGTAATGCAGAAGTCATAAAAGAAACATTTATGAAAAAAATTAGGGTGGCCAAGACTTTCGCACAGTACTGTATAACTTTATTAATGTCTCAACTTTCCACCCACAGAACCTATTAGTTTCCATTCAGTGTTATTCATAGGTACGATAACTTTGATAACGGTAAGTTATAATGTCCACACGTAAAAAATGAACTAAATATGAAGAAAAAAGAAAGTTTTATTTCTTAACCTGAAAGCACAGGTTGGCTGAGATGACTGGACGTCCTGTACGGGTGGTGGGATGGTACCACTCTCATCCTCACATCACCGTGTGGCCATCACATGTCGGTCAGGTGTTCTCAACGACCTGCAGAATAAACACACACACACACACACACACACACACAAATATCTGACGAAGAATCTAATGAGTAACTGCAACGTGCTTATATAATCACTGTAGATGTGGTAAAAGTGACGTGTACGCACCGTTTGTAGAGGAACAGGGAAGATATTCAGGGTTACACGACTTTTATCCTGATAATTACTTCACTAAGGCCGTAATTAAGCGTGTCTGTGTCACTCTGCAGATGTGAGGACCCAGGCCATGTACCAAATGATGGATCAGGGTTTTGTTGGTCTGATCTTTTCTTGCTTCATAGAAGATAAGAACACAAAGGTAAGAGAAATACACACACAAAGTTACACTTCGAGACATTCGGGGAATAAACCTCAGGCTTGCACATGGTACAAGATGATTTTGATTCATAAGTCAGCGATTCAGTATCTGATACGATTCGATTCAGTATCCTCGATTCAGATTGGACTTTGTTCAGAATCTGGAGTTGGCCTAGTGTTAACTCGTGAATGCTGATGAAATAAAGAAGGAGCATTTTAAAAAGATCAGAGTTAAGATTTGCCTTTTAAAGCAATGCATCAATCCGAACAACTGCATCGGCACACATCAAGTTTCTCTTAACTGACACGCTAACTTCCTTTTTAATTTTTTTTATAAACACCGCCAGCATTGCGTATGCTGTATACATCTCGATGTTCAGGGTTTGTTGTGTTCACTAACGCAGTAAATAATTAGTTCCGTATACGTAAAGCACAGGTTCCCAAACTTTAACAACCCCAAATGGACATTATGGATTTTCCACCACCAAAAGCTTCGGGTCACGCTATATTATTACATTCCGGATTCATAATTTAAGACTCAAGTATTGTATCTTGCTAATTAGGAATTCAGTCAAATTATTTTAATTTTATTATCAGTAGCTGAGTTTATGGCTCTATTCCGCCCCCTAGTGAAATAACAGCGCTTTAAATTCAATAACTGCCCACAAGACAATTTTCATTTAGAACTAAATGTGGATTCTAAATCCGGTTCTCGGACCATGGACCGGACGTTTCACACCCGTAGCTTCACTCCTACACTCAGTAGTATGTTCCTGCAATACCGGAGGCTGCAGTTTCAGGACCGCAGGCCTAGGACCACATTTCTAGGACCCTAGTTTTGGAGGACCTAAAAAAAAAATGCACCCAAGGCAGTATTTCCACCAAATACTAACTACTTATAGTTTTAAAGGTTTATTACACCCAAATACTGTAATTTCTCTCTTGCAGTGTAACCTGGATGCTAAGAGCTGCATGTTGAGCAATTCGTGTGACTAATTAGCATAATGAACTCACCAAGTATAATAAAGAAGGAATCATATGCTCTGGCCTTTTCAGTCACTAGATCTGAACTACATGTTTTAAAGTTCAGAGTAATGAATTAGGTGAAATAAATGAATAAAACTAAAAAAAAGAGGAGACTGATTTTGCAGCTTTGCTCATTTTAACGATGGCGGTTCTCTTTTAGACGGGTCGAGTTCTGTACACATGTTTTCAGTCAGTGCAAGCCCAGAAAGGCTCCGAGTAAGTAATGAACATTTCTTTAATCATTTATTATTATTATTATTATTATTATTATTATTATTATTATTATTACTTTTAGTTTACAGACATCATGCTTTACTTAATCATCAGTCTTTTATATATCGATTTTGTTCATATACAGCTATTTTAATCCGTTCATTTCATTTTTCTAACCTGATCCGTGATGTCTTTCTTATTCATGGGTGAAGTCGCAAATTGTTCTCGAAGTACGTAAGACTGGAAAATCGTAAATTTCTAAATGACACGAATAACATTTTCTCCGTATTGCGACGAGGTACGAGAGAATCGAGATTCCAATCCACGTGATTCCTCACGAGGCCATCGGTAAAGTGTGTCTGGAATCCGCAGTGGAACTTCCCAGAATTCTCTGTCAAGAGGAACAGGACACGTACAGGAGGATTCACAGGTGGAATACTGTTCTCACTTCCTTCCGTTTAGAGGGGGGGGGGGCAAAACTTTCGACATAATGTTCCTTGAAGCCACCCGAGGGTTTTAGTAAGCGGATTTGTTAGACACGTTTAAACGCTCAGGATCCAGCGCGAAGAGAAAGTATTCTATGATGAAATGAAATAAATACAAGAAAATAACGAACGGGAAAAAATACCACCGCATGATGTTTTGAAATCACATTTCTGTGATATTATCGTGGAGACCTATGCAGGTAGTTCCAATCTAAGGTCACATGGTAATTAAGAGCAGCCTAAGATGATGTTCTGCTCATTATGATGATTCGATTTCTTTTTATGAAACTTGTACCGTGGGGAAATGAAATATCTTTCGCTCTCTCTTTTTGTTTTCTGTAGTTTAACTCATTTGGATCCAATCACGAAGATACACAATGGATCAGGTACACCGCTTTACCTCAAATAAATGTGCTCTGCAAATTCGGTTAGAGTTTATGGCTTTTTTTTTTTAATCAACTTTTTTGTTTAATCAGTTTTTCAATTTGGAAAGCATGGTGTGAACTTGTTTTTAAAAAGTTCTATATAGGGTAAAATTATTATTATTATTATTATTATTATTATTATTATTATTATTAGTAGTAGTAGTAGTAGTAGTAGTAGTAGGTATTGTTGTAGTAGTAGCTGTAGTAGTTGGTGGAGGAGGTAGTAGTAGTTGTAGGGGGAGTGGTGGCAGTTGTAGTAGTCGTTGTTGATGTAGCAGTTATTGTAGTATAAGTGGTCGTTGCTGTAGTAGTAGGAGCGGTTAGTGGTTGTTATAGCTGTAGTTGTAGTAGCTATAGTAGTTGGAGGAGTTAGTAGTAGTAGTAGTTGTAGTACAAGTAACCGTTGCTGTAGTATTATTAGGAGTTAGTAGTTACTGTAGCTGTAGTTGTAGAAGGAGTGGTGGTTGTAGTTATTGTAATTGTAGTAGGAGTTTTAATCGTAGCTGTAGTTGTAGGAGTAGTGTCTGTAGTTAGGAGTAAGAGAAGTTATAGTTGTAGTATAAATGCAGGTCAGTGGGTGAAGCTCTTTTGGCCTTTTGTGAGGTATTTATATTTTAATGTGTGTGTGTGTGTGTGTGTGTGTGTGTGTGTGTGTGTGTGTGTGTGTGTGTGTGTGTGTGTGTGTGTGTGTGTGTGTGTGTGTTTTTCTCAGTATTCACCAAAAACCTGTGCAGTCAGATGTCAGCAGTAAGCGGCCCGCTGTTGCAGTGGCTGGAGGATCGACTGGAGCAGAACAAGAAGAGCATCATGGATCTGCAGAAAGAGAAAGAGAGACTGACCCAGGAGCTGGCCTCGTTATAAACACCTCCATCACCATCATCATCATCACCACTACAGTGCAGCTTCAGGCCTCCATGTTCCACACTTAATGTATTGTGTAAAGCAGCTGGTGTACTGAACACAGCGGCCTTTCTGTCACATGGCAAGCTTGAGATCAGTACTCGGTGGTTATGAGGAGAGGAAAACGGCGACTAGATGAAGAGAGCGAGAGCGCGATGCAGTGTCTATAAGCGCCACTTTATAATGTCTATTATACTGTTGTTGTTGACGTTGTCAGTGTTTGTGACATCGTTGAGACCCATGCCACGCTCTCTGCTTTACCGAAACTTGCCTGATGTGACAGAAATGTAAATAGATTCTTTTTACTAAATATTTCTGTATGTTTTGTTCCACATTACGTCCTTTATTTTTTTCCGTGAATGTCCTCATGAACAGAATGTAATGGCAGGACTGTTTTTTCCCCCCTTACACATGCACAATGCACAAAAGTGTCAAATTATAAAATTATAATGTTAAATAAACTGGGAAGGTTAAAAAGTCTGTAACGGGAAGTTCTCAGACTTTTTGCTGCGCACCTCTTATGATCTCAGGGTTTTTATTGGCGCACTTTCCTCTCATCCAGAATTATTAACTGTACGTGGTAGTCTTATGTCGTGTGACTTCAACGCGGTGAGGGACGCCCTGGATATACATCTTGGAGAACCGCGGGTATGTAGCTTGGTGATGTCTCGTGAGAAGCCGTCTTTTATTACACTCATTACATTTATTTTATTTTAATCCCGCTTTTATTGAGTTGATTTAGCAATGTGGGGAATCAAATAAAACGTGGCCCCATCGTTACAAATCGCTGGCCATGGAGCAGTATTCTTAAACAAACTAGCACTAAAGCATATTTTAAGTGGGAAAAAAAATCTGAATCTTAGCTAGTCTTCATAATTAAAAGGTCATGGGCGCCCAAAGCTCACTGATGTGCTCTGAGGAACATGAGAAAGAGTTTAAGGTGTTGACTCGGCCTCCGAATTCCCCAGATCTCAATCCGATCGAGTGTCTGTAGGATGTGCCGGACAAACAAGTCCAATCCATGGAGCCCCGCCTTGTAACTCACAGATCAATGATGGCCCCGCCTTGTTACTCACAGGACTTAAAGGATCTGCTGCTGACGTCTCGGTGCCAGATCCCACACACACCTTCAGAGGTCTTGTGGAGTCCGTGCCTCGATGGGTCCGAGCTGTTCTGGAGGCACAAGGAGAGAGGGACCTACACAATATTAGGCAGGTGGTTTTAATGTTATGGCTGATCGGTGTAAATATATAAGACATTTTGTTGGGAAAGAGGACAAACGGTCATTTAGCATCAAGTTCAGTGTTTGGAAACTCAAAACATCAAGGATCAGTCGATTAGTACTAGCATGAACAACAGAGTTCCAGTGTTAAATTAAGAGCGCTAAACACAAATGAACATTATAAAAAGTCAATTAAAGCTTCAAAATAATCATTTACCACCCAGAACCAAATCTGATAGGACTCTGATATCGAACATCTAAACCTATTTCACTGTTTAATTTAACATTTAAAAGATTCACATCAATATCTTAGAAATATGCCCCATCAGGCAAAAGGCTGGACTGTGGATAAGTTTCAGAAAACGTTCCAAGAATAATCTATAACCACCCGAAGCCAAAAACCTTCTAATTAACTGAAGGATTGATTAAAACTAAACATTTTACAAAATTATTGTTATGCTCTGTTTGTTCCACAAGGGGGCAGGAAATGTCCAGTTGACACACAGTAAATAATTTCAGAGGTAGTAAAATATATATATATATATATATATATATATATATATATATATATATATATATATATATATATAAAAATAGTGAAGGGAAAATATGCAAAGAACATTCTCACCTTTTTTTTCCATAAGATCAAGTTTTGATTGTAGTAATCTCAAGTCTTTCAAAAACAACACTTTACGATATGAGATGATGAAATTAAGAGATTATAAGATGTATACCATTTCAGTCAAAGAGAAAGAATCACGGGAGAAAATATTTACACTCTGAAAGCAGATATACACGCTCTGAAAGCAAATACGTAAAAAGCATTAAAATGTCTGGGTTTTTTCCCCCTCTGTTAGTCCTTTACTGTCACAGCATCACCTCTTTTGCTGATTCATACATACTGGGTGAGTAGACAGGTTTATATTGTGAAGGCCATGCTCCTGGTAATAGGGGGGAGAGCGAGAGAGAGAGAGCGCGAGAGAGAGAGAGAGAGAGAGCGAGAGAGAGAGAACTCCTCTTCCTTCACGTCAAATGACTGTTTATTACCCCTGGCACGCGGCACATTTTATTGAGTGCTAAGGGGAACCGACTCCAAAGTGCATTCCTCTATATATCTGTGAGAGAGCGTGAGTGTTCGCTTGTGTTTATCCCATAACGTCAGCGCCCACACCGTCCTTCATCTGTTGTGGGTAAACAACTGATAACAGCTCCCAGTGATATGCGTTGGGTCCCTGCGACAGTACTAGCAACATTCCCAAATGTTCACAGAACAAGCGGGAACCCAAAGTCCCTTTAGTTTTATCGATATCTGGCCAAGGCCTTCTCAAGGCGTACAGCAAACCTGTGTAATCTCTTTCCTTTTACTGTACACAGCTTCCCGACATGCTGGGGTCTTCACTGTGCATACGTATGTGTGATTAATAAAGACTCGTTATCATTATCTCTCGGAGATTACTGTGTTAACGTGTTAAATTGGCACTTTTAAACATCCGTGCACTTAAAAACAAGTCATTTTTAGTCAATGATCTTCTAAATGAAGCTCGGTTAGATGACGGATGGAGTGTAACAGTCCTCGATGAATCGGCCTACAAACTTCACTCATAAGGGTTCCTGTAGAGCTGTTAGGAGAGCAGGGGGAATATTTAAAGCAATATTTTAATGCAGCAGGTGCCACTTGGCGATCACGTGTCATTTGAGTATCTTAGTATTGTACTAAAAGGTACTCCATGGAGTTTATTCGTAATCATTTACAAGCCGCCAAAATACTCTTCTACATTTATTGTGCGATTTTACTGAACTTTTATCAGCAACTACGTCTGCTTTTGACTGTTTTATTATTGCAGGGGATTTTAATATCCATATAGACCATTCTCAGCACGCGAGCGGACCCACACACACTCGGGGCCAGACTCTGGATCTGCTCATTAGTAAGGGTCTAAACATCTCATCTACTGTTATTACGGACGTGGGTCTATCTGATTATTATTGTGTTTTCTTTGATATATTGATTTCTCCCGTCGCAGAAACGAGATCCGTCACAGTCAAGAAGAGAAGGTACGTAAACGGGAATACTAGTGTGCAGTTTATGCGGGTTAGATCTGTGACACCGAGTCTATCTGCAGACCCGGTTGATGTTCTCCTTGATCATTTTAACTCAAAAGTTAAAAATACAATCGATGACATTGCTCCTGTAAAGGTCAGGAGGATGACTGGTGCGCGTACGGCACCTTGGAGAAACACAACAGCAGTACAAAGCATGAAAAAAGAAAACGCCGGAACGCTTGTGGCGGAAAACAACAAAACTTGAAGTGCATTTATAAGATCTATAAAGGCAGCCGTCATACTTTCGGAATTCGCACAGCTAGACAGACCTACTTCTCTTAAACGTTATAAACAACAGCGTCAACGACACACGTACTCTTTGTGCCGCGGGAGAGGAATTCACAAACCCGACGCGACGAGTTTGCGTCGTTCTTCACGAGGAAAATGGATGCCGAGAACTCTAGAAGCGACGGTACAGCAGCTTAAAACATCAACCTGCCGTCTTGACACACTCCCTATATCCTTTCCAAAAACGTGTGCTCAGAAAAAGATCTTTTAGACATAGTAAATGCCTCAGTCCTCTCAGGCACTTTTCTGAAATCCCTGAAAACCGCAGCTGTCAAGCCGCTGCTGACAAAGAGCAATCTGGATAACACGGTTTTAAACGACTACAAACCAATATCAAATCTTCCTTTCATCGTCTAAAAGGTTGTTTTCGATCAGCTGAAGCGACTTCTATCGTCAAATAGACATTCGGACGATTTCTAATCTGGTTTCCGGCAGCATCACGACACAGAGACGGCGCTCATCAAGATAATTAATGATATTCGGTTAAATACTGATTCAGGCAAAAATAACCGTGCTGGTGTTACTGGATCTCAGCGCTGCTTTCAACCACAGTATACTCCTAGAATGACTGGAAAACTGGGTAGGGCTGTCTGGGACGGTCCCTGGCTGGTTCAGGTCATGTCTAGAAGGGAAAACAGGCAGCTATGAATCTGAGTGGACATCCATGACGTACGGAGTCCCACAAGGCTCAATCCTTAGACCGCTGCTGTTCAAGCTGTATATGCTCCCACGAGGCAGATTATAAAGATGAGGCAAATTGCATACCGTAGCTATGCAGACGACATCCAGATCTACCCAGCCCTGTCACCCCATAGACTCCTCCCCTTCCCGTGCCAGCGCCTTGACGAAATAAACATTCGGATGTGCCGGAACTTCCTTCAGTTGAACGGAGACAAAACAGAAGTCGTTGTATTTGGAAACAAAGACGAAAGATTCTAGTTGAAGACGTACTGTATCTTGACTCCAGGGGTCTAAAGACAAAAAAAATCAAGGCTGGAATCTTGGTGTGATTTTGGAGTCTGATCTAAGTTTCAGTATTCAGGTGAAAGCGAAAACCAAACCCGCCGACTATCACCTGAAAAATATAACGAGAAGCAGGCGTTTCATTTCCAGTCAAGACCAGCGGCGTGGATTACTGCGGTGGATTCTCAGCTCTGCAACTTTCCCCCTGTTTACCCGTGACATTTCTTTCTTCTTTTTATCTCCTGCTGCATTTCTCACATTTTCATTTCTTGCTCTTATATATTTTCAATACCTTGCATTTTCTTTATGTAAAGCACTCTGAATTACCATTGTGTATGAAATGTGCTATATCAATAAACATGCCTTGCATTCCCTAGTGCGATATATTCGTATAGGAAGGCTGTCCACTTTATTAGGAACACATGTACACCTTCTCATTCGTGCCATTTTCAGTCAATGTTCACATCGAACATCTGAATAAAGGGGGGAAACATCTCGGTGACTTTGACCGTGACGTGGTTGGTGGTACCAGAAGGGTCGGTTTTAGTATTTCAGAAACTGCTAATCTCCTGGGATTTTCACACACAGCGATCTCTAGAGATCCAGCGAGCAGCAGTTCTGCAGGAAGTTGATGAGAGACGTCAGAGAAGAACGGCCAGAGCTGATGGGAAGACTATGGTAAGTAAAAAAAAATAATAAATTACCACTCTTTACAAGCGTGGTGGACAGAAAAGCATCTCAGCTCATGGAAACTTGCGTTGGCGATGGGCGAAAACAGCAGAAGACCACATCAGGTTCCACTCCTGTTAACCAGTCCACGTTTTGCTCCTTGGCTCTGCTGACATGATGAACGACGACGTCCTGGAGGTCGTCAGGGTTTCATGAAAAAATTGCGATGAGAGAGAAATCATGTATACATTGCCCTTTAAATATCCTTTGTAGTAAAAATATTCTAAGGATATTGAAGTATAAAAAAAACCCCAGGTTGAATTTGTTATACTTTTATCATCAACTTCCTTCTGAGGCGATCTCTGACCTCTCTTAAATGACCGTCTGTACTCTATACTACACCCACAGTATTTTGTAGTTTGCTACCAACAAAAAATAACTGGAGTTATATTCACAGAACTCGAGCAGACATGAGCACAAGGTCAGTGCGAGTGTCAGCACACAGCACTTCAGTGTGAAGGCACATAACGCACAACAAAACCCATGACCTTAAAGTCTGCAGAAAGTTTGGAAAGTGGACAGTGCGGTAGAATTTTAATATTTGTGCTGCTTTCTCTTAAAAGGGTCGGAACTTGTACTCGCGAGCAAGTCGAGTGCTGGTAGATTTGATTTATGGGCTCATACATCAAGTTATATTTTATTTATTTATTCTTCTTCTTCTTTTTTCCTTTTTTTTTTTTTTTTTACCAGTGGCACTTTTACATTATCCCTCCCTACATATGCATTTTTATTTATTTCTCATCCAGTTCCAGAAACATCCATCCATCCTTTCAAACCTTCCGAAGCCACTCCATCAAACACAATAGCACCCAGCCCTTTCCCTCCTTCCCTCTCTCCATCATCCCTCCTTCACTCTCTCCATCATCCCTCCTTCACTCTCTCCATCATCCCTCCTTCCCTCCCTCCATCATCCCTCCTTCCCTCCCTCCATCATCCCTCCTTCACTCGCTCCATCATCCCTCCTTCCCTCTCTCCATCATCCCTCCTTCCCTCCCTCCATCATCCCTCCTTCACTCCCTCCATCATCCCTCCTTCACTCTCTCCATCATCCCTCCTTCACTCGCTCCATCATCCCTCCTTCCCTCTCTCCATCATCCCTCCTTCACTCCATCATCCCTCCTTCACTCCCTCCATCATCCCTCCTTCACTCTCTCCATCATCCCTCCATCATCCCTCCTTCACTCCCTCCATCATCCCTCCATCATCCCTCCTTCCCTCCCTCCATCATCCCTCCATCATCCCTCCATCATCCCTCCTTCACTCTCTCCATCATCCTTCCTTCACTCTCTCCATCATCCCTCCTTCCCTCCCTCCATCATCCCTCCTTCACTCCCTCCATCATCCCTCCTTCACTCCCTCCATCAGCCCTCCTTCACGCTCTCCATCATCCCTCCTTCACTCTCTCCATCATCCCTCCTTCACTCCCTCCATCATCCCTCCTTCCCTCCCTCCATCATCCCTCCATCATCCCTCCTTCACTCCCTCCATCATCCCTCCTTCACTCTCTCCATCATCCTTCCTTCACTCTCTCCATCATCCCTCCTTCCCTCCCTCCATCATCCCTCCTTCACTCCCTCCATCATCCCTCCTTCACTCCCTCCATCAGCCCTCCTTCACGCTCTCCATCATCCCTCCTTCACTCTCTCCATCATCCCTCCTTCACTCCCTCCATCATCCCTCCTTCCCTCCCTCCATCATCCCTCCTTCACTCCCTCCATCATCCCTCCTTCACTCTCTCCATCATCCTTCCTTCACTCTCTCCATCATCCCTCCTTCCCTCCCTCCATCATCCCTCCTTCACTCCCTCCATCATCCCTCCTTCACTCCCTCCATCAGCCCTCCTTCACGCTCTCCATCATCCCTCCTTCACTCTCTCCATCATCCCTCCTTCGCTCCCTCCATCATCCCTCCTTCGCTCCCTCCATCATCCCTCCTTCGCTCCCTCCATCATCCCTCCTTCACTCCCTCCATCATCCCTCCTTCCCTCTCTCCATCCCAGGGGTGTTTACGGCTTTGATTTCGCTCCGAGATTTATTCGCTTTATTCCGAAGAGGAGTACACTCTCCCCCTTTTTATTCACTCAAATCCATTTAATAACATCTGCCGCTGTTGCAAATCAAAGAATCCGTGAATGTGGAAAAAAAGATTAATACGGCGCATCCGGGTGCAGGCGGCGTGTTGGAGCAGCGGTTTGTGGAGGTGAGATGGGAGGAGTGAATGAGGTGGAATGTGAAAATTCATTGCAATGGACTCTGGGATGAGTAACGGCAGCATAACCGGCAGCTCCTGCAGCTCCTCTGGCAAAGAAGGTCACTCAACCTCTATAGCATAAACATTGATTTTCCATCACCTTCTTCCTCCTAAATCAGCTTCCTGGTTAAATAAGAGAAAGTTACGAGGAGGTCGGTGCAGATATTTACATGCACGTTTTCAAGCAGCTTCCTTGGCGTCTCTCTTCCTCTGCATCTCTCTGCTGCCTCGTTTCTCGCCTCACCGAGCAAGGCTTCATTACAGTGGTGGGGTTTTTGTGCAGAAAAACAAGAAATGTGGAGAAGAAGGAGTTTGATAAAGATAAAGAAGTGTAAAAAGAAATAAATAAATCTGAAACAGGTGACATCATCTCGTTATCAGACTGAACACGAAAATATTCTGATTGTCTGATCTCTAGATTAGCTCCTATTTCAAAAAAACAAAAAAAAAACCCCACAAAGCTCTTTATATTGTGCATACAAATACACGATATGGCCAAAAGTATGTGGACACTTCAACATCCCATTCCAGATTTATTAACATTAACCCTAACCCTGCGCTCCACTCTTCTGGGAAGGCTTTGCACTAGATTTTGGGGCGTGGCCGTGGGGATTCATGTTCATTCAGCTACAGGTGCGTTAGTGAGGTCGAGGTCAGGCGCTGATGTTGATGTAAGGAGACTCCAGTTCCAGTTCATCCCAAAGGTGATGAGTCAGTGGGGTTGAGGTCAGGACTCTGTGCAGGACACTCGAGTTCTTCTACCTTCTTCCAACCTTCACACACCGTGTCTTCATGGAGCTCGCACTCCTTGTGCACAGGAGCATCGTCATGCTGGAACAGTGTTTGGTTTTCTCAGGTCTGCTCATCCTGTACACACACACACACACACACACACACACACACACACACACACTCAGTGCTGTTTGACTTTGCAGTATACAGTTATAGAAGAGTGATGAGTCATAACCGCACTATCCCGTGTGTCCCAGAAGACGACGGGTTCCCCGTTTGAGTCCAGTTCATCACTTCTTCGTGTCATCTCAGCGGGGTTTTCATCACTACTGTCTTCTCGGGAATGTTTATTAGTGATCTAAATCGATATCCGGATGCTTGCTAGAGAACCAGGGCCTGATGTTTTCTCCTCTCACTTTATCTGAACCAGTTTTTCGCTGGATTATTTATAACAAGACCGATAACCTGTGTGATATTCTACCTGGGTCAAAGAGGACCGCAGATGTGGGATATCTGAGCAGCAGTGACTGTCATTAGGTGAAAATCATTACGTAATCATGTAACTACGATGATTTCAGGTGATCATGCTCCAGTTTTAGATGCTAAGATTATAGGTAGACATGTTTCTTAAAAATATTTGTCATCGGTAAACCCGCCATTCGTTCTCAGTTAGTTCCTTGTTGTAATAAAATCGCTTTGCCTCCACATTTTATTCAGATACCGTTGACTATAAAATGCACAAGTTTATTGTGTGCCTCACGTCATCCCTGAGCAGTCTGTCTCCCAGCGCTGCCACTTTGCCGTTATTGCGCCTCCTCAGACAGACGCGCTGTCTGCACATCGTAGCGTTCGCTTTTGTGTATCGCTCTTTCACTTTCTGTATCGCTCTTTCACGCGATGCCACAATACTTTCTCAAGTGACCATGAGCTGGTGAGGTGGCTTTCTGTCGCATTTACTTTGAGTGTAGGCCAAATCTGCTGTATGATTGGATTGAAAATCAACAAGCCACTGAACAAAAGATAGCTGGAGAATAATTGGATAGCTTCATCTGTTAGCCACAGGACTGAACTAATCACATTAGTAATGATCTTTTTTGTGTGTGTGTGTGTGTGTGTGTGTGTGTGTGAGAGTGAATTCTACAGCGTCATCACAACAAGAGATCTCAAATCGAGTTTTTAAACATGAAGCTTTACAGACGCAGAACGAAGCTGCGCTTGCATAAAAATATGATTTATCAAGAAATAACGCTGAGGAAAAGATCAGTGGTCTAATCGCATAAGCTGCACAAATCCAATTATTCCAAATTGGAGAAAAAAAAAAAAGTAATTTAAAAGAAAAAAAAAAGGGGGCTCAGTACTTTTTGTTTACATTCATAGCAGCCTCGGGATCAGGAGTAGGGTGAAGTGACTTCCTGCTGACACAGGAAACGGGTACCACTGTGACTTTATTGCACCAGGAAGTGACGAGGAAATAGTTTAAAGCAGCTAGGTCAGTATGACAGGAAGCCCGATTCAAGATTTTGTATTTTTCACATATACAATGATATAGAACTGGTATAATACCGGCCTACTCCTCTTCAGACTGTGCATTTAAATAACTAAATTAAAAATAAGAAATGAATAAGACATAAGACAAGAATTGCCTGGTGTTACTTTATTGTTGTATTACTGTATTATTATTATTATTATTATTATTATTACTATAACTTTATAGTTTATTCTTCTCAGTAGGGCTGGGCGATGTGATAAAAATATCATATCATGATTCTCAAGGGCATCCTTATAGTAGATTCCATCCATCCATCCATCTTCTATACCGCTTATCCTTTTCAGGGTCGCGGGGGAACCTGGAGTCTATCCCAGTGAGCATGGGGCACAAGGCGGGGTACACCCTGGACAGGGTGCCAATCCATCACAGGGCACAATCACATACACACTCACACACCCATTCACACACTACGGACACTTTGGACACGCCAATCAGCCTACCATGCATGTGTTTGGACTGGGGGAGGAGACCGGAGTACCCGGAGGAAACCCCCGCAGCATGGGGAGAACATGCAAACTCCGCACACACAGGGCCACGGTGGGAATCGAACCCCCGACCCTGGAGGCGTGAGGCGAACGTGCTCACCATTAAGTTTTAAAAAACATTTATTTATTAAACCTGTAAACATTTTTCTGCAATTTATAATTAGCTGCTTCAACTGAGTGGAATTATAAAAAAAAAAAACCCCAAAAACAAATCGGTGATATCTACAATCTCACAGAAGCATCCTGTGACAATCACGATATCAGTGTTATATCATCTGAGTTCCTGCCCTGATTCCCAACAGCATACTGCACACGGCAAGTCAGAACACACCAAACATCAAACATGGTTTTAAACATGATTCATTTTCTATGATTCCCAACGTGATGTCCTTTTTGAACACGACAATAAGTTTTGGTGATATGTTTACAATCTGCAAAATGTTAATAATAATAATAATAATAATAATAATAATAATAATAATAATATAAAAAGAGATCAAACAAATTATAAGCATTTAGTTTTTTTTATTTAGTTTGGGGGGGGGTAAACTTTTGAACAGGATGATCGGGATAATTTGTTATTATTTTATCTTTCTTTGTAGCTTCTGAAGAGCGGTACTAAATGAAAAAAATAATAAGATCTTTATTTTTAAAGATGAAATATTTAATTTGCATAGCGTAATGAGGATAGCTATTGGGAAAAGCTATTTACAAATACAACATCGGTCGTACGATCAGAAACCTAACCAGCAACGATCATCATAAAACCACAAAACACCTATTCGTATTTTTCCCTCCGCAGGTCACCGTCTTCTTTACCGCCAGCCGAAGGGAGCGGCGCGGCCTCATAAAAATGAATATTAGAGTGACCGGGAAGGAGGATTGTCTATTCTCGGGTTCAGTGATTCATTTGATAGCGGCTTTACCAAGCAAATAAATAAAAGATGTCTTGCTGTATCAGGCGCTTCTCGACAAATTAAACGCAATACAGTGGAACGGAGTGTTCCGAGGCGAGCGTCTGCTCCTGCTGTGTTCGAGTGGCGACTAACGGATGGCGCAGACCCTTCTTCCAGCACTATTACAGAATGAACAAAAGGAATATGTGCTAATGTTGCTGAAACCGTATTAAACCCAGTTGGATCCACTTTAGCGTTACATTAATTGATCCTGATTAGCTTTTATTTTTGGTTAGATGTGCACTATTGCTTTAAGAAGGTCATTTATGTGTTGTTTTGTTATTGATGGCTGCTTTTGCCTGGCTGTGGAACAGGAAATAGCTCCTCTGGAATAGGTGTCATATATCAGGAGCAGAGGCTGGAACACAGAACACGTGACGTAGGCCTGGAATTTATTTTAAAATCCCACAGACCCGAGCGCTGTTCAGAACGTTTTAAACTCGTATCCGTGTCGGTTCAAATGACACTGCCAAATGATTTTTCAAGGCCTCCATGATTGTTTGCACGGAGTCGTTATTCACAGAGAAACTTTACGTAACGTTAAGTGACGCGTAATATCGGTCTCGGCTCCGGAACCGCACCGCGACACTTACTCGTTGCTTTAATTATCACCAAACATTTTATTATGTACGGTACATCTCACCCACAGTGCATTCCTGCCTCGCTCACGGCGTTCTCGTTCCTGGATCGCTGTTAGATCCGAACAAGTCCGACAAGACGACAAGCGAAGAAGCGAACATCCGAGAGAGAATTCACGTTAGCACTAATAATCACGCGCTGATACTTGAATTGATACTTAAATATGAACTAATGATGAGTTACGGCATGGACTAATCACGCACTAATGAAGAGCTAAAGCGAACTATGACGTGAGCTTTATGAATTCATGCGTGAATGTATTAATTAACACGTAGGGGTGAACTAAATCAAACATGCTTTATAAGAACGAATATGAATTAAATACGCGTCATTTCAGATCGTTTATATAATCTGGCACATGCGGCTGCGTACACGTGACATCGTTGGATGGCGCGGAGATGAAACGATTGGAGTTTATTATTACGGCGGCTTTCTACACTGGATAAGGAGGACCGATGTCAATTATGAAATTATAAAAGCGTGTAATGAGGAAATGTAAATAAGTCCAAAATATACTGTATGTGCAGAAAGCTAACATCATGTGAAATAAATAAAAACAAGGAGTATGTTAACTTTAGCTAACAACTAGCTAACTTTCAGTCTGGTATTTTTTCTCTACCAGGGCTTTTAAGTTAAGTAAACTAATTGCTATTCGAGTTCAGATTGTAATTTAATGTTAGCTAGCAATGATACTTGCATTTACTCATGTATGGAATCTAATATTAGCCAGCTAGCATCAGAGTTCATGGCTGTAACCAGAAAAATATGGCAATACTAATCTTAGCAGTTAGAATAATGGAATTATATACTGTACTACTAAATGCATACTTTGCATTGCAATAGTAAACAAGCAAGCTTACAAATTCAATACATATATTTTTTTTAGATTTTCTAATTAAATTGTATTCAAATCCCCAATTTGGTTCATAAATGATCATAAGTCAGTCTGTACAGGATTTAGAATTTTTTTGGGGATTGTTGCGGCCAAAAACGCTTCATTTTGCTACGGAATTTTTCAAAATTTGCGATGCGATTTGCAGAGTTTTTTTTGTGCCTATTTGCAAAATAACAAAAAACTGAATCGGTGAAATCGCAATTGCATGAAGTTCTTTAGCGTGGTCTTTCGCAGTGATGTTTGTTGGTAAATGAGAACTTTTTAGCTGTACTCGTGTTCGACGCACGTGTATCGAAGGGGGCTTTAGCTGAATGCGCGTCGTGACGACGTCACACGATATGTCTCGGCCCGAATCTCCGGAAAATCCGAGGTCATTGGGAAAAATTGTAAGCTCCTCCGAATAACGTGGAGTGTCCTTGATTTTCTGCGATCACAAAATCCTGGAGTGACTGATAATTAGGCGAACAACTCTTAAACAAGGAAAGGAATACTACAGGAATACTAGGGATACTACACACCAGAAACAGAGAGATGTGAAAGGTTATATTCTTCCTTAAAATGATAAATCAGTGTGTATGTCCTCACATGGAAATAAGTTCATCAGTAACATTTGGCCTGTATTACTGAGTCCTTTGGCTCAGTTTAGCATCTGGCATCTACAGAAAAATGCTGCAGCCCAAACCCCACGTGACACGTTCGCATCACCTCCTGCAGTCGCGGCAAATCAGAATCTAATCGCTTTCTCGCCGCAATCAAACCGCGCTAGAGTTCGAATGGAACCAAACCGAGGACTCCTCACTTGTTTCACTGATTTTGGCCTGCACCCGAGTGTGATTGCTGCGTTCTCACCTGCATAGAGAACCGCACCGAAGAGCAAAACTCACCAGGGTTCGATTCAAGGGAATAAAAACACTGCGTATGTGAAAGCACGTGAAAATCAGCACCAGCAGTACTGAGATCAGTCACTTTGCTTGTGGTACAAGAGGACAGAGCAATTTGCGAATCCATGCTGCACACAACACGAATATAATAGCGCTAACACACTGGTTCGACTGCCAAAACACAATTCACCAGAAGCGCTGGACAGTTTTCAAAAGACGTGGTTGATGTTGGACCGGTTTCTGCTCTGCAATTATAGTATTAGAAGTCAGTAATATCAGAGGATTCGCCGTGGCTACGGGGAACAGTGTCCACGGGATATCATCGACCACAGAAACGCAAGACACGACGGGGAACACAGAGTACACACAAGCCTATTTTCAAAAATTTCCTGATTTCATGAAAAGAAGCCGAATCTGCCATTTCCTAAATTTAAGAGACTTCCTAACGTCTTGCCATTGCATAAGGAACATAAACCCGATAGATGTTATAGATATTTCCACATTCCGGGCGCTAACGAACGCAGATCATTTCTCTGTGTCTGCATGAGCATGGTGAGAGAACAACTCAGTCCTTCCTGATGGGTTCACTTGATCATCCAGGGTGTTCATGAGGTGTGTGTAGGTCACCGTAGAGGGTTCCTGTATTTATGACAGGTTGCTATGCAGACAATCTGATCAGCAAGTGAGGAGACAGACCAAGCCCCTGATTACACACTTGAGGATAAATGTCAATCAGAAAAAGAAGAGCCGTTTGTCTCCTGTACAGTTTATGGGAATGAAAGTCGACTCGTGTGCTTTGTGAGCCTTTCGTGAAGCAGGCTCGGTTACGGAGGCGGAAACAGAACCGCAACACGTATTGCACGTATGAAGATTTTCTGCTTCTGACGACGACGTTCCGCATTAACCCGAGCGTTAAAAACGAGTCTCAGTAAAACACCCCGACGTGTCGGTCTGGTGCGTGTCCTTAGGAGCTTTTCTTTTCTTTTCTTTTCTCTTTTCTCCATTTTGTCGGATAGTTCCTGACAGCCATTCCCGCTTGCTCAGTGAGTGAAGGGAAAGTTGGAAGGAGCCACAAGGGACCAGGATCAGACGCTACCTCGTTTCCTCTTCCTTCTCATCGCTCCCTAGGCTCCTGTAGTTGTCTGTCAAGCCCTTTCTTTGTTTTTCCATGATTCCTCTCTACTCCTTTTCTCTGCGCTCCTCTGAGCAAATGCATTTCCCAATTTGCCAACTGTTATCTAAGTGCCCCAGTTTCTGGGAGATCCGGCCCTTCAAGCCATAACACTCAGGAATTCTCTATGGTGTAATGCCCAAAAACTCTGGCGATGGGAGAATCCAGAGGAAATAGATTTTGTACAGACTGCTGTCTTCACCAGTGTTCTTGTTTTTTTGTCTTTTGAAACTAAGAAATGCTTCTTAAGAAGATAATACGGATGTGGAAATGTGTGTGTATATATATATATAAACATAAACATATGCATTCAGGCACAAAAATGGTGTGTGGACGTTATACTTGATGTATTTTATGCTCACTGACATGCCTGAAGCTTACATTGTGCATGTATGCGTGTGTGTGTGTGTGTGTGTGTGTGTGTGACTGCACCAGGATGAATGATGGGAGTCTTGTTTCCAGCTATGCCTTCCTTTGCTATCTGTGATCTGTGTGCTCAACCATGAGGACTAGCGTGTGTGTGTGTGTGTGTGTGTGTGTGTGTGTGAGAGAGAGATTTAAAGCAACTCAGTTCTGAACATAAATTTCACAAGAGCCTAAAAGGTCTGCCTGTGCAGTGGTGTCTCACAGCAGCTGAGATGAACTGCACTGACTCGCCCAACGCTGTGAATTACCCAACTCCAGCAGGAACTGGGGTAAGTGGGGTATTTAGCGAGCTACAAATGAGACACACACTCCTGCACAGCGCTAAATGCCTTTAGAGCTGATCTGTAAGCAAATTATTATCATGTGTGTAAGTAAGCCAGGGAAATGCCACTGAGTGACACTGCTGATAAATCACGTCCCTAATTTAATGCCTCATTAGTTGTTTATGTCAGCACATAAGAGCACACGATTATGAGCTTTAAGCTTGTGTGATACTGTTTTTTTTCCCCACCCAGTTTAAAAAAAAAAAATCATGATGAACAATTTCATGGTACAGAAACAATAGCCGTAAAAAAGAAAGACAGGAAAATAAGTGATAACTCGTACTAGAGTACGTCGATGTTAAACTGCGGAACTTCTACGCAAAACGGTCGGCACGTCTGGGGGTGTAATATAATATAATATAATATAATCAGAGTAAACATCACTGGATATCGTGGCAGTGTAATATCGTGTAAAGACGATTAAATCGTTATCATTACAGACCTCGTTCTCACGATGTTCTAAAGCCAGTCAGATGAGAAAATCTCACAACACTAGAAAACTCTACGGCACTCCATTCAGGTGTTCATGTCGGTTTACGTCAGTTATCGTGAAGAGTTTCTGCAGGTGTCACACACGCTACGCACGCTAAAGCAAACTGTTAACCTGTAAACATGAACACAAACGGGACAAAAGGACAGGACAGGAGCGTATGGAAATGTAAAAGGAATTGCTTTTCTCTAGGAGAAGAACATGTCCTTCAGCGCTCCTGGTTCTCAGACAGAATTTAATCAAGGTCGACATGAACACTAAAGAGACAATGCTCTACGGCTACGGCATATCTGTTGAGAAGTAACTAGGTGGAGAAAACCTTGCCATTCAAAAGTATCTAAAGCTCAGCGTTCATATATTCGAAAGTCAAAGAGGAGGTCTGTCTGTGTCTCGCAGTCCCAGCCTGCAGCTGTGCACTTTTGTAGTGTTTTATTTTTTTTTAAAAAAGAATATGCGAGTGTTTAGGACTAGGATCACTAGGACACCGCTAGAAAAGTGGTTCACTGCCCGGTTCGTTTCGCTCAGAGAGTAGATCCTGTTCTTTACATGTGAATATGCCGCTTTAACACGGACGAGTTACGAGCTTCAGTTTTGGTCTTCAGTCAGGAAATGTAAGTGAATTCAAATGAGTTGTTCTAGTAGTTCTAGTCGGCCTCAGAGGCACAGCTAGGGGTGTGGATTTTGGATCTGAACACCCTCTGAAGCAATTTTCCAAATGCTTATTCATGGACCAAAACACACACGCACACACACACACACACACACACACACACACACACACACACACACGCAGGTGCAGATCATCGTGTGTAACATTTACAAACATCACTGCGCATTAACCGTGATATAATGATGTTCATAAAAGGTCAATCATGACCGTGTCATCGGTGCAGATGAACGTATGCTTAGTTTCTTTAGCCACATTTAGTCATCGGCTAGCACCTGCAATAGTGAGAAACAGGTGGAGGTTTACTGCAGGAGTAGATAAAGAAGTGCATATAGTTGTATAAGATAGTTTTATAAGATAAAATGTCATTTCCTGGCTCCCGAGTGTTCGCGCTATCGTCAGGAGATCGCAGGTTTGAATCCCGACGATGCCACAGCCATCCGTTGCCGGGAGCCAAGAGAGCAAAATTAGCCCTGCTTTCTGGGTGGGAGGGGCATACTCTCTTTATCCCCTGTCAATCAGAGTGACACTAGCCAATTAGAGCTGTCTCTTTGAGCTCATGTATGTGGAAGAGGGCAGATAGTGCGTGTGTGACGAGCAGCAGATTGAAAAGGAAGAACAATGTATGTACGTCACCTTCCCGGTTGGTAGCTGCCGAATGATACATGATCGGGGAGAGCTGGTTGGTGGGAATTGGCCAAGACCAAACTGGGTAGACAACAAGGGGGGGCGGGGGCGAGGGGGTCACGTTGCATGGTCACGTTGAACAATTTCAGTGCACAGACCAGGCTGTGATTTTACTCAGTACTTTTCATAATGAAAAATGAATTGCTGGATAGTTAGTCTGGTTAGTGAAATTTCTAGATTTGTACAAGAATTCACTAAACCACTAAGACACTAACATTGTAGCCTACACAAAGGTTGATTCAAATGCTCGGTGAACCGATTCGACTGATTTATTCGAAGAACTGTTATTTTTGCATTTTTGCCATGATCACATCACGTATGACGATTAAACAGTTACTCTCCAGATCACTGGCATGACTTGCTTTAGGCCTGGTGTGAGCAATCTGGGACATCTTCATGGTCCCACTACTGTGATTTGTAGTTAGTGGGTGCGTCATGATTGACCAGAAGATGCTGCTATTGCTCTATGTCGTTTTTTTTTTCTTCTTTGCACTGTAGCAGTCTCTTCATCTACAGTGTTGTACTCTCTATCTACATATATATATATATATACACACATGTACACACACATATACAGTATATTTTTGTAATGAAATGGAAAAGAACACAAAATTATGATGTTACTGTGAATAAAGAGTTTGCTTCACATGATTTTTTTCCCTGGATATTTGCTGACATTTGCAGAGTAAACAGGTCAGGTTTTCCTTCATGTAAATAAATTAAACGATTGATGTAAAGCGCCAATCACGCATGAATAGATGGTTTCAAGGGCGTTTTACAGTTGCTAGGCAACGTTCTTCTTGTTTCAGTTAAACTTCCGGTTTAAAGCTGTAAACACGAAGGCGATGCACAATATGACTTGGCCAAAAACGCTTTTTGGAGCTTTCTGCTCATGATCTTTGGAAATGTTCCTGTCCGCCCACATAGGGACTTCCTATCCAAAATAAAAGCCAATCATTCTTTTTTTTTTTTTTTTTAAATTAAAAAAATCACAAAAGAATGTCAAAATTATTTCAATATTCAGAGGCAGGTTTTTCAGGTTCACGTCATCACATGTCATAATGCTATAACTTTAGGAACAAAAGAATTCCCGCCTTTTATCAGTCATCGTGTTGTGAAATGTTACCCAGGTGTGAAATTGTTTTATCTATTGCTTGTTTTTTGGGGTTTTTTTTTTTTTGGGGGGGGGGGGTGGTTGATGTCAGTCTTCTGATCCAAGTCCTTATCTGAAATAGTCTTTGCAGCACCCAGTCGTGTTTGATATGTACATTTCGCTCTCCGCTCTGTGTTTCAGACCGCTAGCCTTGCGTGCACTATTGCTTTTGTTGCAGGTGAATAGGATGGTTGTTTTTTTTGCCCCTGATGTTCCTGTAGTCACTCGGAGTGATGCTCCGCAGGTCCACAGCATGCCGATGACTGTGCTGAGGCTCAGCAGTGCTGCAGATTGTGTGTGGAACAGCATCATTGGCCATCAAATGGAGCAGTGAAACCACTCCAATACAGTATACTGGCACATATTCAGCCTTTTTGTGGACACTACTGTCCATGTCTGGTTTTGTGCTCTTCCTTTTCTTTTGCTTTTTGGAGAAATTTCCAAGATATTTGTTTGTTTGTAGTAGTTACAGTATACAGCTGTAAAAATAAAACTATTACTGGAACAATAAGCAATTCAGAAGAATCCATATTGATCATCATTGGTATTTTGTTATTTGAACCCAAATGCATTTAGTAGTTCAACATTCAGTTGGTCTAGGACAGATTCTGTTTGTACCTGAGCGGGAGTTTTTCTTCACCACCGTCATCTCTGGCTTGCTTATCAGGGATAAATCTATAAATTCAAAATTTATATATCTCTGTAAAGCTGCTTTGTGACAATGTGCACTGTTAAACGCACTACGCAAATAAAACTGAACTGAAACGAACTGAAACGGCTGTTCATACCGAGTGTATTCACAGCAAAAACACGCATTTCAGTACAATATATTGTGCTTACATCAAACTGCCAAACAGTGGCGCTGGACGTAATACAGTTCCTCAGTTCAGGCAATAAAATAAATAAATAAATAAACAAATAAAGAACCGACCCAAGTATAGGGTCAGAATCAAGTATCTCAGTTTTAGCATATATGTAAATCTTGTGAAACTCTCTGAGTCCCGCTAAAAAGTCTGTAATTCCTTTTGAAGTCTGAATATTGCACTGAAGTGCGGCATTAAATCTTCACTACACGTGCTTAACTCGGCCCTTAAGTTCTTAAAAAACTGTAAAAATACCACGTGACATTCAGGTGTTCGCTGCGTTCGTGAAACTGCACCTCGGTTTGACTCGAACGGATTCGCTCCATCGTTTCAGTCATCGTGGCCTCACCTTCAATTTCCATAAGTGGTTGAAAGTCATGACAATAATGTAGTTTCCATCATCTTTATGCGCGTAGCGCAGGAGAATGGAAATGCGTTGAAATGGAAATGCATTAAAAATGTTTTGTGAATTTTTCTGCTGACGGCTTGCTTCCAACGCGTCCGACTTCAATCGCTGGACGTGTCGACGCCAGTTTCGCTTTATCACGAACACATTTCCACGTTTCCATCAAGACTTTTGTGTAAATTTTTTATCTTGTATGGCTTCCCTGAATTCTCTCTCACCTGCTGAAAAGGGTGATAAACATAAAACAGATAGGATCTATAAAAACAGACAGAGAAAATCTATAGAATCTCTACTGTGGAAAACATCTGGAGACAACAGTGCAGAAACGAAACAACCCATCACGTAATGTCCCGTAGTTTTAAATATCTCCTAGAATTCAAAAAAAGAGGGTCTGATCTCAGTCTTCTGATGCTGTTGCGGTCTGATCTAACGAGCCTCCGCAGGATAACTCCTAACAGAAAGCACTGTTTCAAAGCTTTTTCCAAACTTGACAGAACCACAAGGAAACAGATTCCTGTGTCTTTAGTCCATGTTGTTCGTTTTCATAACCCGGGTTGGGTGCCGTTACTTTTTCTGATAACGCGGTAATGTAACGCATTACATTTTCAATGGATGTCATTTGATTACAGTTACTAATGTCAATAAAATGACGTTACTTGCGTTATAAATGAACTGTTAAGAAAACAACATGAAGTAAAACGCATTTTAAGATAAGTCATGTTTTCGCCCCGAAGATTTTGTTCTTTAGCCCTGAATAATTCTCCACACGGAGCGGTCCGTCACGACGTAACTGAACGTCGGTAAAAGAAGTCGGCGGTGTTGTATTTTTATATCTTCAGTGAACGGAGGCGAAACCGATCAGACAGCGTTTACAGGAAAATACGTAGAAATACTCGCGTCTTATTGGCTCTCAATTCTGCTAAACGCTAGCTCACGGTCACTGTGAGGGGAAACGGATATAAAGGGGTGAAATTGAAACCGTAACATCCTCTGATGCTGAGCAGGAAAACAAGGTGTGTAAATGTCTATATGAGTTCCAGTTTACGTGAACATGACGTGAGCAGAGCAGAAGGAAAGATAATGAACTCTACACGGCTCTGTAGCAGCTAAACCCATACAGCGATAGCTTAGCCGTGTCTCCTCTTGGCTAGCGACTCCAAACTAACCTAGTTAGAAAAGTTCTGGTAGTTCTACACACAGTGACGCACCTGTGTCACGTTTTTATTATAATTCCGACTTATTCTGATCATGTCGTACATTGACGTGAAAGTAATTAGTCATCTGATTACTGTTTACATGCAGTAATCAGTCATGTAATCCGATTACAATTTTTACGTAGTAATCTTTCATGGATGACTTTTTTTGAGTAACTTCCCAACAACTGTTCATAACAAAAACAAATATAATAAAATCTAGATCGTTTTAATTACATCGACACAATGTCGGTATTAAAAATTCCATATAATAACAGGCAAATTGAACAGAACTCGTTCCACATTGTTGACAAAAATAGGACTTCTCATGTCCTAAAACCCAATTTCATCCCTGAGAGTGACCACTGAGGATCTCGCCCTCCCCAACTACATCTGACAAAAAAAAAAACCCACACACACACACACACACACACACACACACACACACACACACAAAGACCTGAAAGTAGCCCAAAAAGATGGGGCATTGGAAAAAAGGAGATGTATTGGGGAAACAAGGTCACCGTGGTGCGCACGCATTTCTGACGTATGAATATTATTCACTCTATAATCCCCTTTCCATCTCCCCATCTTTACGATATATCTTACAGTAGAAATGGTTCTGTACGTCATACACACACTGTCTGCACTTATACTGTCTCTCACTTTGCCTTAGTCTATTTTTTGAGGAAATATATTCAATTCAGTTCATTATTTGCTTTAAAACCGCACTTTAAACTCGTTTTTTTTTCTCTCCCGCAACCTTATTCCAAACCAAGCCCATTTTTTTGGCATAAAAATATATGTGCTGTATACTAGCTTTCTGACTGGCCCTGAGTTCCCCATACATGAGACAAAATCCTTTATTTCAGTAAGACATTAACCGCCATTCTATAGCATGAAAGCTGTAAACGTATTTCCTCGTATAAGACCTCACCGAGGGTAATATAAGATCTCAGTCTGATCTCAGCAGCTACCGTCATCTGCCATGAGCAACGACTTCAGAATTCAACCCCAAGTGCATAAAATGCGTCAATTATTTTGGGAGTTCAGAAATGCAAGGAGGTTGAGGAATGTTTAAATTAAGTAACAATTTCCAGCAGTCATGTACACCACTCGGTCTGCAGCACGCTCCGGAGACAGTGTCTCAAGACAAATCGCAAACGATATTCATATTCAAGAAACTAATTAATTCAGGTAGAAAACAGACCCAGTGTGAATCTCTCCTGCAATCTCAAGCATCTCTCTGTCTCTCTCTCTCTGTCTCTCTCTCTCTCTCTCTCTCGCCCTTTATTTTTCTCTCTGTCTCGCACATCTTCAAAATTTAAATAAAAAAAAAGCTGTTGATGAGCCTGAGACATTGCGGTGCATTCTTGCATTCTTTTTTAGCATGGAGCTAAGGTAAAAATGTCACTTGCTTATTTTAAGGTTAAAATATTCTTGCAAATTAACACAACTTTTACAGACACTAACACAAACACACTTGACTGTGCAGCAGTCATTATTTATTTAAAAAAAAAAAAAAAGTACTGTGTCATCTAAGCAATAGTTTGAATAATGAAATCTTAAAGTGGATGGATTTCATTTTTTCCACCAACACAACAACCTTTCTTTACTTTTCTTATAAAAAAAATATGTGAAAATATTGAAAAGGTTGAAGGAAGGCAAGAGGGCTCTGTCAAGTCCAAGTCCAAGTCCAGGACCAGGACCAGCTTTTAGAGATTACATCAAGTCTTAACGGGGTCGAGGCCAGGTCAAGATCGAGTCCAAATGAAGGCGGCACAGAGTTGAGATCCAGAGGCTAAACTATGACACCACTGATATTTGGTCAAAATTTGTAATGATGAAAACCATAAGCAGAAAAACAAAACAACACATTAAGATCAAATTATGTCCAGCTATTAATTTAAATTATACTTTGACCATCACACCCAAATGTGCTCGTTGGACGTCTCATTCCAGATTTATTCCCTCTGTGTTTGCTGTTATAATGCGCTCCACTCTTCTGGGAAGGCTTTGCACTAGATTTTGGGGCGTGGCCGTGGGGATTCGTGTTCATCCACCTGCAAGAGCGTTAGTGAGGTTGAGATCAGGTGTTGATGTTGATGTAAGGAGACTCCAGTTCCAGTTCATCCCAAAGGTGATGAGTCAGTGGGGTTGAGATCAGGGTTCTGCGAGTTCTTCCACCTTCTTCCGATCTTCACACACCATGTCTTCATCTTTGGCTCGCTTTGTGCACAGGAGCATCGTCATGCTAGAACAGTGTTCGAGATTCTTAGTTCCAGTGAAAGGAAGTTGTCATGCTACAGCGTACAGGGACGTCCTGTACAATGGTGTGCTTCAGACTTTGTGTTAACAGTTTATGGAAGAACCACGTATGGGTGAGATGGTCAAGTGTCCACAAACTTTCGTCCTTATGTATTGTGCCAACGATTAGGCTGTTTTCTAGACGGAGGAATTAATCGAGACCAGGAACCGAAAGACGTCTTGAGACTGGACCATATCCCCAGGTGAAGGTGTCTCACATTTGGAGGAAGCTTTGCTGTAGAAAGTCTGAAGACGGTTTATTGGGTGCTTTTGTGAACTCGGTTTCAGCTGAGCATCAGTCATGCATGTGAATCAGCCAGCGAGGAGAAATGGGGAAGAAAAAAAAAAAAAACCTCATGCATACTACTCCTGAGAGATCTGTGGAGCAGGAAGTGAGTGCATTACATATACAGACAAGCTGAAGGAACAACAAATATTCAGACAATGCAATCTGCACCCAGGAGACCGGTGTCATTAGGAGCACGGTTCCCTTCTGAGCCGCTCTGAATAAGTGTAATCTGCATTACCAAAATCCCCAACAACGGGCTAATGATCCGATAAGAAATTAGCAATGAGCCAGGCGGTTTTGACTTTTCTCCCTATCTTGAGTGCTGGAGGCTGGTCTACAGGAGTTTGTTTCTTTTGTGTTTTGCTAAGAATTACACCCAGTAGGCACAAAGAGGGTGAGGTCGGTTAACTGCATCATAAAGAACGAGCAGTAATAACATCCATGTGTTATAATCCTGGGGAATGCATGCGTGTGCTCTTAAACTCTATAGCCTCGTTTCCGGGTTCAGATTCATCAGCAGGGCTCAGAGATAAACGGACATCACCGATCACGCTTGTGTTATTAAGTGATGCCATTTTTCTAAGCAATAAGGCCAACTTCTGTCAAAAGTGCTGCCTTGACACTCCAGTATGTCTTTTGGTGTTTGGTGTTGATAGATCACGTAGAACAGGAGTTAAAACTGATATAAAAATGAGCTCATGTTTCTTTTGATTCGTTGTAAATCTGTACTCAGGATACTCTTTGCATTTATTGTAATATCTTTGCATTTTTTTGTCGTATAAACAAGAAATAATATCATAACATTTACTGTATCTGAATCTGATTCTCATGGGGGGGGGGGGTAGCTTTTGTGTGTGTTTTTGAGTTATAGTGTTCAGGTCATATTGTTTAGGTTGTGCTGAAATAATAATAATAATAATTAAAAAAAAGATTACAGACACTCTAAATGTACACTAAACGTTTTTAAAGGTGCTTCAGACAAGATTTATCACAATTAGTTAAGATGAAGTGGCCATGTACACAAAGCTCCACCCCCAGAACCTGGCTCGTTGAGTACAATTAGAGTTAGAATTAGCAAGGACTGTTCAACTACTTGAAAAGACAAGTTACACTATAAACATATGAAATTCGGCTGATTTATGAGCTTTATACTGTTCATACATGTCCGGAAGCAACGTGCATCCGGTTTCATCCCCTTCACTGGTAATGATTTACTCTGTCTTGGAAAGGTGCTTCCAGTGTTTATTACGGAGTTTTTACGGAGTTTCTTATTGTTAAGTTTCTTCGAAGCACAGCATGTTTTTTTTTCTTCCCTTTATTATCTTGAGAGTTATCTTGCCGTGCTGAGCGATGAGATGGGGGAGGGAGTAAAAGGGTGGGGAGTGTCTATAAAATGATGGTCCATGTAAACACAAAACACAGGCTCCGGACCATAACACGGTTTTCCAAACTGGCCTCCTCAGCCGGTCTAATACACTAGTGCTGAGATCATGGATTAAACAATGATTAAAAAAAAAAAAAAAAAATCATGTTCTACATATTTTTCGGGTTATTTGTATTTGTAAAAATCGCTTATTGCACCTTTAAATATATAGGCGACATCGAAAGTATACAAAACGAACGGCCAAAATAGCGTAGCTCCAGATCCCCAAAAGGATTAAGGAGTTAATTTGATTTGGGAGCATAAGGAAATCATTCCTAGGTGAATCAGAGATAAAGTGTGGCACAGATTATCCTGTACATACACCATCATGGCATTAATGCCTGCGTTCATGACACACACTGAGCAAACAGGAGCAAGCACTTTCCATATTTCTTCCCTCTTTTCCAAGGACATTGCACAGCTGTTCTAATTTGCTCCGTGAGGGACTTGTGTCTTATCCATAGGACAGCTCTGGTTTCTGCACCACAAATAATCGAAGGTTTGCCGTCTCCTGACAGCTCCGACAGACCACAGCCGCACCGTGCCAAAGACAAACAGCCTGCTCTTCATTTTTTCCCCCCATCTCACCTCTTATGGTTCAGAACACCAGATTCTGCTCATCCATCAAACATAAAGAACATGAAAGCTAACCGGCGTGCATCATGAGCTGGCAGGATGCTCAAGTAAGTTTTAGAAACAAACCTTTCTGAGCCTGAAGTGCTCAATGCAGCATGAATATTAGGTGGTGATAATTGCACTGGAAAGGCTTCGGGCACTTAAGAGCAATCTCTGTGGCAAATTGGGAAAGGCACGAAAGGAAAGTGCTGGTTATCACTAGCAGCAGATAATGATCTATCAGTGATTGCGCTTTTAAGCCTAAAACTTCAAAATAATTGGGTAGAATGGATGTAAGAGCAGGCGAGCAAATAAACAGCAACGTCAAGCCATTCATCATATACCACTTTGTCCTGTCTGACTGAAGAAATATCGTTCAGATTCTCAGGATCCAATCAGAAATGTTGAGGGTTTTGGTCCCAAGCAAATCAGCAAACTGCCAGGAAAGCATTAGTAATATTTAAAACAAACAAACAAACAAACAAACAAACAGACAGTTTTATGTCTACAAAAATGGACTTCATACAACATATCTGTGGTATCTCAGGAAAGCAAAAAATACAGTATACTGTAACGTAATTTATCACGATGTCAATATCACGTCAATATTATATCATCATATTGCCCAGGCCCTTACACAGCTTGCTTTCTAGAATCTTCCGTCGTACACTTAGACGCTGGAAGACAGATCTGCAGCACTAACCCTTAAACAATTTGTCACGTTCAGAGGTTTGGGATCTCACCCTGCTCGACACAATAGCTTTAATACAATCCTTGCAATAAATCCTATATGACAAATCCGGGTCACCGAGATTCCGACTGTTATATGGGGAATTTCGAGCCAAAGGTCTGCTCGGAGAGGTCCAAGCGCTAAGAACAATTGTTTATGAGTCTGACAAAAGAGGGTGCTGCAGGGAAACCAAACAGAAATCTCCAGCACAAGATAGAGCCTCAGGAAGAGAACTGAAAAGAAAATAGATAAATAAATAAATCATAGGCACAGTGTACGATTTTTTGTTTGATTGACGGAGCTCTTAGATCCTGATCTGGTGAACTAACATGAAGAAGTGTTTTAATACAGACCTCAAAGCACTTCTCTATGTTGCTATGGATACGGGCGACTACTAAATTACGCTGGAAATGTAAAATGTTTGTAAACTGCTGCCTTTTTTTTTTTTAGGGCTTTTCAGATAATGATGTAATAATTAAAGCAAGTAATATAGACATGAACACATTAACATGTACTGTTAGAAATGTACTGCAGAATTTACCAGTAAATAATCGTAAAAAAAAAACATTTACCGTAATGCCATTTTTATCCTTTACGTCGTTTTCAACCTCGAGCCGCAAAGTGGAGAAGAAAAAAAACCATGGACGCAATGGACCATGTTTTCTGTTGTTAGCAACAAGTTAGCTATCCAGCTAACAGTGCTGCACGATGTATATTTACCTCAGAACAGTGAACTGTACCTACAGTCCCGTGTTACAGGTTTAACAAGTGAACACGTCTGTACAGCATGTTGATTGATCTGAAGCAAACACGTGTAAATACAGTATAACTCATTTTAAGATAATAAGAAGTGCTGCTGTGTTAAATGCTGATGCTGTGGGCGGCCATCTTGGTTTGACCTCACTCCTTGAACTCTGAGGAACTCCACCACTTCCCTCCACTAGCTCACACTGATTCAACCACCTCTACCCTCGATCTCAACTTGAATTAAAAGATCGATTTCACCGCTTTACGCTTTACTAAATTTCTACCTGCATATAAACTTATATCAAAGAGGGTTCGTGTTCGCCCGAAGTAGCGCCTAGTAGTTTTATCACTCACTCCCAGAATAACACATTATATATCCCACTATGCATTGCGTTTTCTGGTATTTTAATGTAAAGCGATCGATAAGTTTACTGTGAACACTCTTCCCTCTCTGTTCCCTGGTCAACACTTTTCCTCTTTGTTCCTTTGATTAACACTTCCACCACCGCGCGGAAACAGTGTCCTCCAGGTACGGACACATAAACCCCCTCACCAATTGCACGCATTCATTTGTCTCCCCGAATACCATTTGCACGCATTTACATCATTTCCTGAATAACATTTACTCATATCACTATGACTTCCTGTTTGATGCAAGTATTATTATTATTGTTGTAATATGGGTACCATATTGTATTATTTGCATTGCATACACATCACTGCTTCACATTTATTGTTATATGTCTACACTGATTAAACCGTACAGCTGCAATATGTATATAGTATTGTGTACACTGTACACGTGCGATATGTACGTGGGCTATTTGTATAGTGGGACTGTACATTGTTGTTTGTTGTACAGTATATACTGCTCATATGTATATACACATATGTATACATCTTGTATATACTCTTTATATATCCCTGTACTGCTCTACCTACTATCTCTTTTTTCTTCACCTGTCTTGCTGCTGCTGTGACGCCCTAATTTCTCCATCTGGGGATTAATGCAGTCTTATCTTATCTTATCTTATCTTACGCCCTTCTGCCTAGCCGATCAATAGGTAACCGGTTGTCTCTGTAGCGTGTCGAGCATGATATATACTCTGCTTTCTTTGAATAAATCAGAGACCTTGCCATTTGAACTTTGTGTGTCTGTGTGTCATTTGGTAAACTCTCCCAAGGCCTTGGCGGGGGGAAGTGTGTGGCGGGGCGAACACTAGCCCGAAGATCGTATTCCTAACAGTGATGCTCTAATTGCCATTTTTTAATTCCTTCATTCTTTCATACAAGATGTATTTCATTTAGCATTGTTTTGAACTCAGACGGTATTTTATACACAGACAGCAATTTAAAGTGAATAGAAGCAGAATAAGTTGTGTTTTGTGTGTCTGAAGCCTGTCTAGAGGAAGTTTATTTTCACCAAGTCACACATTTCCCTCATCGTAATTACGTGTTAGGAAATCCATTCAGTGTAATTACTCTCAGATCAATAGTTGACATTTCGGTGTTCAGTGAGCGTCTCAGAGCTTCGGTAATGTGTCTATAAACCAAACCAGGAGTGCACAATGCGTACATCGGTAACTGTACATCGTTACTATATTTAAGAATTACTTTGATGTATTTATACTTTTATTATTGAAATTGATTACTTGAAGTACTCTCACTTCATTACATTTCCAATAAGAAGAACTTGATCTTCTCATGCTACACAATATAAAGTAGATAGCGCTGTAGCTATCCGTGAGTATCTGAAGACGGTTAATCCACCGGACCGCGGTGTGGAAGCTGAGGATGAGCGCTCCTGGGCCTACCTCAAATCAGGTATCAAGTCAAATATTTCTCTACACGGCATGAACTCCGTCTCAAAGCATGTTGAGGTAATTTTCACTAATCTGCTAACGTTAATTAGCTCTATTTCACTTAAGTTAACCTGTTTTCTTTGCTAATTCCAGGGTAGATTAGTGTCAATTCCAGTAGCTAACATAAACTAGCTAGGCAGCAAGTAAAATTCTAGCTAATGGTAAATGTTTGACTTCTGATTAATTCATTAGCAAACTACATAGCGCTAGTCATGTATCTGAGCAGTAAACGTCAACGTTTTCAGGCAAAATGGTGTCGTTGCTTTAAAACTAAAATGATCTAATCGTTTTAGATAAGTAATAAAAGTTACTTTTCACGCGATATCATGACATTAACTTCATTACATAAGTTAAAAACATATACTTCTTTTTTTTTTAAAAAAAACTTTTTAATACTTGAGTGCTTTTAAACTTTTTTTTGACTCTCACTCGAGTACATTTTCGGGTGAATACGTTCACTTTTAACTGAGTAGGATTTTGATAGTGTAACTTTCTCTGTACTTTTTCCTCAAAAGGTATAAAAACCAGAACATTTATTTATCACTGTATGAAATGTGGGGCACATAATCTCTGGATTTTTCTTTTCGTTCTGTCTTGTTATTGTTACACTAGCAATAAATTAGCAGTACAAATACTTTAGTTGTCAATTATTTTCCGAGTTAACATGTTCTTTGGCGCCTAAACAATATAAAGAAAGATAACTACCATATTGCACTACTCCTGCAATAAAGTACATTTATAATTGCAATTGTTCGGCAATTGTTATAATCTTTTACCCAAAAAAAAATAAACACGAACCCAGACCACCGTTCACTTGAACAGGTTCATTTTGATGATGATAATAAACTCTCAGACAGGAGAATAGGGGTGGGGGCGGGCGGGGGTGGGTGGGGGTGGGGGAGGTATTCAACCATTATGATTATAAAAAGCAAACAAGAAGCGTTTGCTCTGGTGTTTGACCATGAGATTGGATCCTAAAATTCATACAGTAATGAGGAATTGAAGTTTGATTCCAATCTGATTACCAATTGAACACTTTTACGCTGGAAGAGGGTGGGTTTTTGCAGAGGTTTATTAAGTTCTTGTATAATTTATACACAGTACGTTTACAATAAAGATGGAACAATAACAGATTTTCTCTTATGAAACCTTGAGTGTCAGCTGACACAGATAACCATTTCATTTTTTTTTAAAATTATTAAAAGCGGCTATTGACCGGAGCAATTCGCTTTCAAAACAAAATACAGAGAAAACTGACAGGTGAAAAACACAAATTAGATAAAACCACAGCTTTGTTTATTCAGTTGAACAAAAATCACTTACATGGCAAATATAATAGATAAAAATGTATAAAATATAAATATAATAAAATCAATCCTAACAAAAAAAAAAATACAATCATGTCTATTTATATGTAAACATTTCCAGTTCCAAGAAGAAGAAAAAAAAAAAACCCATTTCCAATTCGATTCCTATCTTTTCCATTTGTTACAGTATCAGATGTTTTCTCAGGTATCGACCCGAGACTGATCCTGGGTATCGGACCAGCGGCATCTCTGATAAAAGTGTTTACCATGCAAAACTTCTACAGTGTTCCACATGTTCAGACAACGGATCCAATTCAGCCTTATACGACAAAAAATGACAAAAAATTGATATCCATATAAATGCAGTGACCGTCCTGTGCAATCAAAACAAGCAAGAGATAAATTCTTATAATAAACTTAACTTACTATATCCTCGTTTTCTACGTGGTCTACCGAGACCAAACAAAAGCCACAATGAAACGTCAAAAAAAACCCCGACATGATTTAAATCACATGGGAATGAAACACAATTTTTAAAAAAAACACCATGAAGTTGAATCATGGTGTAAATGTAAACATCTGACTGCTGATAAAACCCTGAAATTAATGGAATAACTGTAAATGTAGTCTATGCTTAATGCAGAAGGTCAGTTTTCAAACTGATAGCTAACTTTATTGATTTTTAATACCTTCCACGTCAGGAAAATGAATGGCAGGATGTCTCCAAACTCCAACTGTGTATAGTCACTTGGCTCATCTCGTTCTCGGGAATTTTCTTCCGGAAACGTTTCAGTTCAGTAGACCGGAGCATTTCCTTAGAAGAACAGTCACTAATCAGACTTTACAGGAATGAACATGTTATCTAGCTTTAAGTTGTATCTTCTGTCATCTTAATAGTTGAAATGATCCGCTTGGCATGATGTTAGCGGAACTGATTTGCTTTAATGATTGTGGCAAGGCTGGTGCAGATGGACAGGCTAATCAATTCCCAGCGATCTGGGCCGGCTAAACGAAAGATTATGTCACACATCAACCCTGAAGAAGCGAAATGATATTAAATCAATGCAACCTGTGCTGTGGCACGAGTACTTCTTCTAATTAAATAATAACACATTAATGTTAAATTGGCAAACACTTTCTCATTGACTTCAGCTAAGCAAACATCTGTCAAAACAGCTGTATCGTACAGTAGCTCGGCACTACAGTGGTTTCATCGTAGATCCTGGTGCGTATATTTATTATAATATATATATTTTTTTAAAAAGTCACAGACAAAATGGATTTGTAAAGACAAAATACACAATATTACTACACGGCAGTGCAGAAAAGCACAACAGACGTAGAGGTGTGTTCAGGAAGCTTGGTCTCGGGCTTAGCGGAGTGGATCCTGATGTGCTTTCCTGTGGCGAACTGTCCGTGGATGTGAAAACACATTTGCGCTGTATGCCAACACAGATCATTTAATACTGGGTTTAAAGGTGCAATAGTCAAATGAATCACTTGATGTTTGTCTTTACATGTTCCACCTGTTAATAACTTTCTTAACACCCCCCCACCAACACCGCGTCACCCCACCTACTCTTCAGAAATTAAAAATATGACTGAAATCAGTAAGCGCCCAGCACAACCAAATAATTAATCAGTCATATTAACCAGCATAAAACCATGCCGTGCTTCAAAAAAATGAAAGCATTGCAGAGAAACCAAAATGGAGTCAGTTGTTATTGGTGAAGGAGATGAAGCTGGATGCAGAATTAACGACGTTCCTTCTGGACAGGTCTGTAAACGCAATCTGTATAAAGCATTGCACTGTTTGAATGGCCGGCTTCACATAAATCAGTACAAGAAACAAAAGGACAGCGAAGGCACTCCTGACCTCCTTCTTCATTCTCATAAACCGATGAGCCGAATTTCGTCTTTATAGCCTTTATATTTTCGAGCAGGTTTACTGTATGGCTTAAGATGCTAACCACTCTAACACGTTAGTACTGAAACTTTAAGGCTCAAGAGGTCTCATTGCAAAGAAAATCACCAAGGCATTTGAACCTTGTCTTAAATCAACATGAGCTGAATGTATAGTGTTATAACTGTCAGTCAGTTGATTTTGAAAAGTGAGGTCATAACATAGTTAGTAGGCTAAAAAAATCCACCTATTTAACCAATTTAGACCGAATCAGGACAGTGACATTGCACACCTGTTAGGAATATTCCCATTTCACACCTAGCGTTCCCTGGATAACAGGCTCCAGATTCAGCACAACCCTGACCAGGATAAAGCAGATATAGAAGCTGAATGGACAGAAAAACACTTTCTGGCGTTTGACTCCAAATGGTCAGTGAAGGTCAAAGCCATGAAAACATCTTCAGTTATTACAGAAGCTGGATGCTAGGGGAGGTGTGGGTGGGGGGGTTGAAGCAGCAGCATCATGTCAAGATGTGTAATGCAGGCCTTGTATGGCCACTTAGAACAGCTGCCAAGCTTCATTGGAGACTTGTTAGCAAAGACGTCTGCTCAATCTGGTGGCATTCCCAATCCTGTCATTTGGAGCAATGACTGGCAGGTCCATTTTTAGCATCTCCTGGCTTGGCGAAACGATCCGCCCAGATGGCACCTCTGTCTTCAGCTCGTAATCAAATTTAGCAGAAAGTATGTTATGCTCAATCTTTAAAAGAAAATCACGTTATTCACGCCGAGAAAAGCCTGATATTGGCTCAGGGTGTTTCAGGGGAAATCAGAGGCGTTTCAACAGGAGCATCATTACGGGTTGAATGTTGTAAGTCAATAGAATGTGTAATTACATTCAGTATTTATATTTACAGACCAGCGGATATATAATTGCTATAATTACTCGTCTAATTACTTTCATTTCTTGTCCCGTACTACTACTGGAGCGATAGCATACTGTATACCCTACAATAATCACATAATGTAACAGCAAATATATACACACAGTATATTTTATATTTCTTTTCAGTTGTTCTTCAGATGTTTAAAAGGACTCCTAGGATATTTCTTCTTGTTCTTGTGATGGCTTTCTGCCATACAGCTTACATGGGACTCTAGATTACCGCTGCGAGTCTTCTCTATTCTTCAGGTCTGACGTCCCTGGCTGCAGTCATCAAGGCTTGAGGTAGCGTGACATTTCCCATGAAAACACTTCTGTGTATTTGTGCAGGGACACACTTTCCTTCACTACACCAACTGTCTTATCCACTGGACTTTCTGTCTCCGGTCAAATTCGGAAATATTGGCCTTATAGTACATACATAGTGCAATTTTATGTAAATAACTGCCTTCAAAAGCCACTGTGGATGGACCATAGACCGCTCGGCAATCCAGAACGTTCCTTTCGAATCGTAAGATTGTGCAGGGTGTCATGGGAAGATGTACGACAAGCGAGAGTGGTTATTAGTGGTGTTTCTATTTGGGTTGAGTTTATCTTTACACTCTTGGTTAATAGTTAACATCGTGTTACTGTTTCACTCTAATAATGAGATCCGTTCTAAAATCGAACCAAATGACTAATGGTTTAGAAAAAAGTTTTAAAAGGGTTTAGCTTCAAATCACACTTTGGTAGATAAAACATTCTTATCTAGGTGAAAGGAAACGGTGCTGCTTTTAAGACACAGGAAGTCAGAAATCTTTGTGAAAGAGATAAAAACAGGTCTTCCCCTGTTATTTACCAAGCACAGACACGCTCAGATTTGACAAAGTGTTTTAGCTCTCCGGCTCCTGCCTTGCCGATGCTATCACTTAAGAAATAATAACAGGGAAAGAGGAACGGCCCCTGCTAGCCCGAACATTGTTCTCGCACTGTAAAGTTCCTGTGGAGGCGGCAAAAAGCAGAAAGGTCATCTGAGCTCTTATTGGAACGATCAGAAAACT
Source organism: Ictalurus furcatus (assembly GCF_023375685.1). NCBI lineage: Eukaryota > Metazoa > Chordata > Actinopteri > Siluriformes > Ictaluridae > Ictalurus > Ictalurus furcatus. The sequence continues at coordinate 24,397,708 of NC_071272.1, read as the reverse complement.
CAAAAGGAAAAAAAACATATATACCGAAAAACAAAAAAACAGATGGCTGTTGGGGGAAAATAAAGCAATTAAAGAATACGAATCCAATCATCTGCAGGAGGCGACGGTTATTTGGAGGGTTAGATGGAGTTGCCTTGAGGGAAAGTACAGTGCTGCATTCATCCAGCTACAGTCGATGCGTGTTGGGAAGGAAAAAAAACAAAACACTACTGGTAAAGCAACACGATCACCACTGAACTTGAGTTGTGATATTTAAAAAGATAAAACAAAGACAAGATTAGTGCAGTATTTAAGCACGAACGACCAGCATGTAAAAAAAAAAACCCCGGAAACCTTCATATATAAAAGAATATGAAATATAATTTATAGTCCCCTATCAATTATCAGCACCCTTCACAAATGACAGCATAATAAATATTACACTCATTAATTAATTTCCAGCAATAGGAAAATGTGATTTTGCAAATGTGGCAAAATTATCATTAACAACCCCAAGGATTATTTAAAATACATACAAACAAACTGGCATGGTTGAAAAAATTATATTATTTTTTATTTTGCTCTCAGTCCCCAAGTACTCACGATTCAAACATTATAAACATCAGTTTAAACGTATGAATTGTTGTTTTCACACCAGTACTTTGTCCTTTATAACCGATTTATGATTGATTTTTGCACTGAGTCATTTCAATTGTTGCTTTTTAAATCAAATCAATATACTGACCCAAATTGTTGGATGGTTACACCCCGACCTCAAAATATGACTTATTGCATTCATTATTACTTTTATACATTCATTTTTGCTCGTCCACACAAAGGGTGCCAAAAATTCTTATACAGTGGACCAGTCATACTTGTTTACTTCTGCAACTACAAATTGAAAAGTACTGTTCCTCTAATTTATCTTGCACTGGAAAGTTTTTCCCTTTGACTCACCTTGTATTTATAGTACCGTGTTAAAAAATCCTTTTGTTTTCAATCAAATGGCCGTTCATTGTTTATTGTTAATTATTTGGTGGCAGTCAGTAATGATGGGAAAATGTCCAGTACATTAAATCCATTTTCAGTTACACGGCACTGCAGTCCTCGTTCGTCCGGGTCATAAAGTTCACCATTACAAATACCGTATTTACTGATCTCATACTGTTTTTACTGCTGGAGACCTTTGTGTTATTAATGAACAGTAACAATAATGAATAATAATGAGGGGGAAATGTTTTTAAACAGAAAATCAGGCCTGTTAAAGGTCTTCAACGGTAAAAACAATAAGTCCGTACTGCTCAGCTGCTTAATTAAATTAATGAACATTTTCCCTTTATTACTGTTTGCCACCAAATAATTAATAATAAATACAGAACGGCCGTTTGATTAAAAACAAAAGAGCGGCCTCAGACTTTAGCACGGTGCGTACGTCCACAATATATCGTGAAAAAATGACACGTACAGAATTAAAAACATGGACCGTCTGTAAGGATGAACCGTTTTCACTAATCACGGCCGACTAATCGGTTCACAGAATGTAGAATTTCTATGAAATAATAAATGGTTCCAGTTGGCCAGAGTCCAAGTAATAAAATGACCATTTAACAAATATATAGCCCTAGTTTGGAATGAATTGCTCTTCTCCTAGTCTTTACATGTTTAATGACTCTTTTTTTTTTACTATTATTATTATTTTCAACATATAAATCATTTAAAAGTTGGTGGTTTTAATGATAAATCAAAGTAAATACGAAGGGAAAGAACTCTGAAGATCCATTGTACAGGGTTAAGAGTATATTTCTTCTTCTTCTTTTATTAGTAAGACATAGATATAATACCTTCTCCAACTCTTTGAGCCACATCTCAACTGTAGGAACTGTTTCTGATTTCCATCGGTGTGAAATCTATTTCCTAGCCAATAATGTACTTGGGGGAAATGGCGTCTGTGTCCAGCTGACCATCTCACCCATACGTGGTTCTTCCTCAAACTGTTACCACAAAGTCTGAAGCGCACGGTCGTATAGGACGTCTCTGTACGCTGTAGCTTTACAGTTTCCCTTCACGGGAACTAAGAATCCCGAACACTGTTCCAGCGCGACGATGCTCCTGTGCACAAAGAGTGCGAGCTCCATGAAGACGCGGTGTGTGAAGGTTGGAAGAAGGTAGAAGAACTCGAGCGTCCTGTACAGAACCCTGACCTCAACCCCACTGACTCGTCACCTTTGGGATGAACTGGAACTGGAGTCTCCTCACCTGAATGAACACGAATCCCTACAGCCACGCCCCAAAATCGAGCGGAAAGCCTTCCCGGAAGAGTGGAGCGCATTATTACAGCAAACACAGGGGGAGTAAATCTGGAATGCGATGTTCAACAAGGACATGTATAAGTGATGGTCAGGTGTACACAAACTTTTGGCTGTATAGGGTATATATTCTTAAATATACAAAAATGCAATTATTTTACATTTCAGATTAATTAGGCAAGGTTATGTGAGGTTAGTTCAGGTCTTGACTGCACAATAATAATGTTCTCTGACTTTGAGTAACTGGGATGAGTTAAATTATCTATGAATATTAAAAAGGCGGATAATGCTTACCTGAAAGCAGCCAACAGCATGGGAGATACAACACCAACTTTATTCTTAATCTAACCCAACCTGTTGGATCGTTACCTAAAGACAACCCAGCCGCACCACCCGTTATCTGTAGAGAACAACCCAAAGCTTTTTCTGTGCATCGCTTCGATGACTCAGCACAAGCAGTATTTCCTGTAACCCTGAGATTTCTTATAAATCATTGTTATAACGTGTCCTGAACTGCCGAGCGTCCCACATGACACGTCTCTGCTCTACAGTCCCTCGCATTGACTTACGTTTCAATTACACGGCTAAGCCTTCAGAGAGGACGACTGAAGTAGGACTGTACTATTCTTCTCCCTCACCGTGATGGGCTCTCACGTTTCATCGTTCTTGATCGGTCATGAAAGTCTGCTAATAACATTTTGAATCCGAAAGCTTAAAATAAACTAGGTTTCAGACGCTGCAGCGAAACGAGCTTCTAATAAGACAGGTTAGTCTCAGACAGATGTGACAGATGTGACATTTCCTCCGTAAGCCAATTTTCTGACTCGTTTAAAAAATATATTTCCTTTCTAATCAATTGGGGTATAAATGTATATCACAGACCTGGCCTGGATTTCTCATTAATATGCTAATGAGAGTATACCAACTCTGTGATCATTTGGATACGGCTGGAGGAAGGCCAGCGAGCTTTGGGGGCAACATGCCATTGTATTTTTGGCCTTTAATTAAATATCCACGGTTGAAGTGCTTCTTGGAATAAATCAATGTTCCCAGAGGTAAGAGCTGATCCCAAACATGCTGACACGTTCCAGATCAAAAGTGTTGCTTGGAAAACAAAAAGTTCATTACGCATGATCACCGGACTCGCCTATGCATTTTGTCCATGTCCTTTCTGAAGAATTAGAGAAACTCAATTAAATGTGTGTATACTCAATTCCATACACTGGTTTACAGCAGGACTTTTGAACACAGTCACACTAAGGTTTTTGAAGCAAGTCGATAGATTTGTTTAAAACACCCACGATGTTTTCGTTCATCATCTTCGTGCCAATTCTTGACAAAATCGTACGAGACGGAAAAGACAGGATCCTGTGATTTATTTCATCACAGACGAAATTTCAGAGCTGCTGCTCCATTTCCCACCTTCTCTCAGGACACAGTTAAAGAGCGATGATTAATAACGTGCCTCCACGCCTCGGACCTGGTGTGGGGCAGCACAGGGCTCAGGGTTATGGAGACAAGACGACTACCCTTGACTAAAATAGGTCTTGTGTTTTGTGAACTGGGTTGTCCCAAAAGTTTAATTTGGTATGAAAGTATGGGGTCTGACCTGGATAGGAACGTCTAAAAAGTGATTCCAGGACAGCTAACTGGGTCCGGTCCAGAGAGCATTGCTGCCATATGATGAACAGGACAATACTGTGGACATTCATGTAACAAACAGCACGAAGACCAGCTTAATTAGTAGTCAATAATCAACACTGAATTAAAACATTGATGGTAAAACCTTAAAAACGTATAGGAACGATTAAGGTGATTAAAGGACATACATATTTATAATTAGTGTTCTGATCCATTGTAGTTGGTTACAAGCCACATTGTATGTCCAGTTGTAGGTCAAGGTAATTATATGTTATTACATATTTGGTGTAACAACAACAACAACAACAACAACAACAACATCATCAACAATAATATAGCTGCTGGCCCCATCCCTTAGTGCTGGAGAAAGCCCAGAAGGTAGTGAGCCCATCAGTGCTTGTCCCTAAGTAGATATACTGTTGATTATACTTATTGATAGCAGTAAGTAAAGCCATTGATGCAATCTTGCCTCACTTCCTGTTTTCAGTAATCAGTGAGCACAGTTCCACTTCCTACGCCGGTACGGTCCACACAGACGAAAGTGAACACACCAGACGCCACACTTTACGCACGTCACATACGGGAGATCAAGGCCAGGAGAAATTCACCACTCAAGCTCGAGTCTGGAGCTCCTTCACAACCGATAACCAGCTGACAAATTCAACTAATGCCCCAAAACAGATAACAAAAACCAATATCAAACATACGAACACGAACAAAGGAAAGAGAAAAGAAAAGAAAACGGCTCTGTGAGAAGTGGCAGCATCAAAGTATGCAGCATGCTCTCAACTGCAAACGGAAAAATCCAATCTAATCTAATCTTTACCAATTTCATTTCCTGTACTGCCCTACTCCCACCCTGGTGAGTTCGCTCTGACCCTTTTCTTACAACATTGCCCCCTCACGAGCTGCTCGATTCTTAATGCGTACAACCCAGTGCCCTCTACCTCTCCATAATCCTAATGCACTTTTAAAGCTATCCAGGCTGTATCTATTGGACTGTAGTCTGCAGAGGATGCTGTGTGATTGAGCAGGAGATGGGAAGCTGATCAGAATTCAAGATTAAAGCTTGTAACGTTTGTTGTGTTGAGGCTGATGCACTTGCCATCTGTCTTGATGCATTGCTTGGGCCACTGATCCACTTAGTCATTACTCGAGCACAAACCTTGAGCAAGGACAGCATTAGCTAAATACTGGAAGAGAAAGCTTGTGGATAGGGCATAGGGCAGGAAACACAACGAAGAGGCGGTGTGGAGAGACCGAGAGGAACAGGTACAAATAAGGACAAGGTTGAGGCCGGGTTTAACTCCCTAATATACTGCTTTTATTCCTTTATTCAGAGCAGAATTCAATTTAGCCTGTTGTAAGTATAAATCAAAACAGGAATATTTTGTATAGTTTTCTAAATAAAAATGTCCCTTGGAAACAGAACTAATTAGGATATTAAGAAACCCTTATACCATACATATAGTTGTGCTCATAAATTTACATACCCCTTGCAGAATCTGCAAAATGTTAATAATAATAATAATAATAATAATAATAATAAAAAGAGGGATCACTAAAATTGCATTTTATTTTATTTTATTTTTTTAAATTAACCTATTGTAATGTAAATATTTCTGTATGCTCTGAAGGGCAAATTCAGTTATTACTGTGTCTTATGTAAACATCTGATATGGGAAATAGCTTATTCGGGGCAGAACTAAATAAAAATGATTCAATTTTTATGATCCATCTTTTGAAAAAAATTGCAGATTCTGCAAGGGGGATGTAAATTTATGAGCACAACTGTATATCAAAGGAAATCAGCTTTCCAACAATACATGTTCAACAGATTGAATAAGTAAAGATTTTAAAACACATGATAATCCTCTGTTTACTGTGACATCTGATTCTTATTCAATCATTAACTCACTTTATCGATCAATAACAGTGCCTTATCCAGATCGGGGTCACAGTGGATCTGGAGTCTACCCCAGGAACACTGGCCTGGAGGTGGAAATATACCCTGGATGGGAAGCCAGTCCATCGCAAGGCACCACACACCCACACGTTCACACACGCACTCACACCAAACATGAGCCAAACGGAGACCGTGGAGACCCCACATGACACAGGGAGAACATGAGCAGGCCCTAGCTCAGGACGGAACAGAAGAAGCTGGAGCTGTGAGGCAGCAACGATACCTCCGGGTTCCCGGTTTCCTCTCACCTCCCAAAAATATGCTAGTAGATGGATTGGCTAAGATAAATTGCCCCCGGTGTGTGAGAGTGTGTGTGTGTGTGTGTGTGTGCGAATGGTGTCTTGAGAAGAACTGGCATCAGTGCTTACTGAAATATGATGTTTATTATACTTCACCATCACTTCTCTAGTACTGTATATGTGGAAAAGAGCGGTTTTAAGAAACAGGAGGATTATGACGGGGAAACACTAGAAGAAAGAGCGTTAGTAGGCAGGTGGACACCTCACACTGTAGTTTGATTCGCTTTCAGTCCACCTGAAATGACTCGTGCAAGATCATGATCTGGAGAGTAATTATAAGAAAGAGATCTTGTCCTGTTTGCTTATAATGGAACGTGGTCGAGCAATCTGAAATCACACGGTTCTTCAGTTTTGCTGTCCAAGTTGCTTTTCAGACATTATTAAGAATGATAAAGTATTAAGAATGACCTGTGATTATAGTAACTTTACACGACAAAATTAAAATTATTTCAAAAATAATTCCATCAGTTCAGGTTTTACTGCAAATCTAGATTTTTTTCTCCCCTTCCAACAGCTTGGACTCGACTTCAGCGTTATATACGTGTGGAAGGCATTCTTATTTTATTTTTTCAATCTAAAAACTTCATTTGCATCAAAATTGAATTAAAACCGACCACGTTCCGATTCTTTCATGAGATTCAATACTGTTCTCAAACTCTTTGCAGCTGTCATGTGACATCGGAGAAGGAACTCTGGACTACATTTTTAATTCTTTTATCACTTTCCATTTGAAAGACTGTGTTTCATATTAATATCATTTCCTGACTTTATTAAAATTGCATTTACATTTGTTTTTCTTTAGACTAACCCCTTTCATCTCAAGTGGCCAGTGTTAAGCTTACAACACTGATAATTAAATAATAACTTTAACATCATTTATAGTAGTTGTTAGTAATCTCCACCACTGGGGTTTCTCGGACCCCACGTTGAGAGCCATGCGTTTAGGCTTTATTTATTAAATCGGTGCATTTTATAGATCAGTAAAACAGCACACGTCCTGTCCTGTCTTAACGCCGCCATGTGCTTTGCTTTTTTATATCAGTGTCGTGTGGAATTTATTTAAACTCCGATCAGGTCGCTCACTTATCTATCCAAGACCTTTTAATCCATGAAAAATAGGGTTGTCCTGATGTTATCTGCAGGCTGATGTGCCATCCAGTGACCTTGGAGGTATCAGTTAAAATACATCTGAACGCTTCTAAATTCATCCCGTCACTGCCATTTGGAGTCACATCATCAATAAAAACAAGTGAGACGGTTCCATGCAGTAGAGGAAATGGTATGCTTGCTCATTCCATCACAGCGCTACAGGTTCATCTTTATCAGTCCAGAAGACCTTGAGCAGAACAGAACAAAAAAAAAAGTCCACAAAAAGTCATCATAAAAGATTTAATCATCCAGCCTGAAAACCGACCGAAACCAGAAAGTTCTATTTCTGACCATTTTTCTGTAGAAGTATATTTAACTGATGTGAACTGTATACATCTTTGACATTAGCTAGGTCAAACATACACTTGTAGATTTTATTTTATATTAATGAACTCAAAACATTCACCATTTACCGTGACAGAAAGCGAGAGCGTGCTGTGAGTGCGGTTGAGGGCATGTGAGTGGCAGGAAGGGGGCAGGGCTTCCAGGTGGTGTCGGTTAATACCGGAGAGTTCAAAACACCTGCACAAATCATTCCAGATTCATGTGTGAATCGGATCAGCTCCCGTTTTAATGGGGAGAAAAAGACTGGCGTATTTTTGAGTGATGATTCTTACTAGTGTCATTTAATGTTAAATTACAGAGCTCTGCTGCAAAATGTGTAAAGGTTGGCAGGTCTGCTAATATAATATAATATAATATAATATAATATAATATAATTGGAATAAATGTCATCGGATGTCATGGCGGTGAAATATCATGTAGTCCGATAGCCATGAAGTGCCTCGAGAGGTCGATCACGGACCATATAAAAAGTAACATTGACGCCAGCATCGACCTCCATCAGTGTGCATGTAGGAGATCAACTACAGATGCCATCTCATATGTTGTACACCTCGCCGTCATCCAATTGGAGAGCGGGGACTCTTCTGTTAGACTGCTCCTCCTAGATTTTAGCTCCGCTTTTAATACAATCATACCCCAAACATTGACACACAAGCTAGAGACACTTGAGTTCATCATTATGCAACTGGGTACTGGATTTCTTAACAAACATTTACATTTACCGCATTTTGCAGACGCCCTTATCCAGAGCGACTTACATTTATCTCATTTATACAACGGAGCAATTGAGGGTTAAGGGATTCGTTCAAGGGCCAAACAGTGGTAGCATGACAGTGCTGGGGCTTGACCTTCTCCTGACCTTCTGATCCAGAGCCTTTAACCACTGAGCCTTCCTGCCCCTCTTTACATCAGAGGAACAGCCGTCGAGGTCGTCCCTAGCTTCAAATACCTGACGATACACATCGATAATGACTTCACCTGCACACCAACTTCATCAGCTTAATAAAGAAGGCCCATCGAGGACTGTACATCCTGAGGAGGCTCAAACGGGCCCGCCTAGCTACCACAGTCCTCACGTCCTTCTACAGGTGCGTAGTGGAGAGCATCCTTACATCACGTGTCACCGTGTTGTACGGAAACTGCTCTGCTGCAGACAGGAAGGTCCTGCACAGAGGATCTCTAGTTTTCCAACCATCGAGAACATTTACATGTTCCTGCAGATGCAGGAACAGGGCTGACCGTATCCTGAAAGACTCTTTCCACCCCGCTCATGGACTGTTTACCTCCCTTCCCTCAGGTAGAAGGCTGCGCAGCTTTAGGGCCAGAACAACCCGGCTCAGAACCAGAACCAGGCTTCTTCCCAGAAGCTGTTCAATTCAAAAACTTTTCTAATGTGCAATAACACTTATACACCAGAGACTCTTTCATATGCAATAACACTCATCAGAAAGATTGTATTGCTGTATTGTAAGTTATTTATAATGCCTATTTCTTGCTCCGCTAAATTTATTGCGCTGCTTAATTTTTATATTTAGTGTTTTTATTCTTTGTTATTGTTACCGGGACCTCAAAGCAAAACTCAAAAACCTATCTTTTTTCTTCGTCTTTTAATTGTGACTGTTTTGTGCCGTGTCTGGTTTGGTCTGTGTCGTAATTTATGTCGTATACGGTGTCAAATGTTGATGGTATTTGATATAGTGTACAACACCTGGGTCAAGGATTATTGTTTTTAATGGTGCTGTATAAATAAAGTTGAGTTCCTTTCATGTAGCCCATGATTTGGAATGACAACAAACCTCCTTGAATCCTTGAATGACTGTAGAGATTTTGACGAGAACAGAAAGAAAGCCGCAAGCACAGAAGTTACAGTGCATCTCAGGTTGTTAAAAACATCATGTAAACTTGTCGTTTTTATCGAGCCTTCCAGCCGAGCTCGTTGTCACTTTAGCCCCCCTTTAAAATTAATCTGGATATGGCTTCTTCTGACACATCTATGCATCTACGTCCAGGATAATGCACTTGATCTATACAACAATTTGTCATCATGATTGAAAGCTTCCTTCACTCGTCCACTGCTGACAGAATTGTTTGCTAGCGCTAAGCTCACCAGTGCGTTCTTGCTTAGACTGTATTAAACCATTTATTTTGGCACAGCTGAAGTTTTGGCTGTGGTTCCAATCGATTTACTCGGAGTGATTTGTCAGCCACGCGATGGACTGCTTTACTTGCATTGACACTTTGGGACTCATGTTGTCTGAGAGCAGCAACAGATAAAAACGCCACGATCTTGTGGTGTAATAATGCAGCTGATCAAGAAATAACTCAGGATCCAAGGGTGCACTTAACTGATTGACATGATGTCCGTTCAAATAAATATAACGGCTGCACCGTGACAGCACATAATATCCTAAACAATCAGTAGCGGCTCGACCGTAGCGTCCCACCATATACACCTGAACCATTCAACAAACGTTGATCTTCATAAAGTTCTCATTCATAACTCCATACATTTTAAATTCCGTTGTAACACTAATGACCTCTTTGTAGTGACTAAGGTTGTTTGGTTTTTTTTTTAAATGTCACTGTTTGACAGATATAAGTCGATGTCCCACTCATTAGTCGCCTTTCTAGATCACTGCCCCATTCAGATCCATAAAGTTATTACACCTAGTGGTCAAAAATGAGAACTGCAATAAGTGTTAATCAATAGAGGCCCATTGGGGTAGGAATCACGCTGCCCCATGTTCATGCTATGAACGTTTTCAGTATAGGAGGACCAGCAGACAGGACAGTTAATGCCAGGGTTGAAATTATTCCACCAAATGGGTCTATTTAACAATAATCTGATGCCACCAATATCATCTTTTACAGAAAAATAATCAGAATTAAATCTACTAAATCTCCAAAAACAAAGGCAGAGTGTAAGTGCAGATTGTGTGTGTGTGTATGATGTACAGAACCATTTCTACTGTAAGATATATAGTATAGATTGGAAGAGGGAAAGGGGGATTAAGGAGCGGATAACGTCCGTACATCGGAAATGCATGTACACCTCTCTTTTCCAAAACGAGAGTTTTCGGGGCTGGTTTCAGACCATTTGTGTGGTTTTTGATATTGTAGTTGGGCTGGAAATTTAGCAGAGACCTGGCAACCCTGGTTAATTATATTCGCTTTTCAGGAACTCCGGCTGTATGAAACACAGTTGAACAAACAAAGATAGACGTGAAAGCGAGCTGCTAGACAGTGTGCTGGATGACTGTACGCAGGAGCCTGTAGCCGAGTGTGACGTCAAGCGTGAAAGCCTCTTGACTTCATTTTGTTATTAATGACAGCGTCCATAAGCCACCACTGTAAACACAGGTCACAGGTCAATCTGTTGCAAAAGGATGCCGCAAAAGTCCTGTTTGTCTTTTCCCATGACTGAGTGCGAGCGTGATGAGGCCGCCGAAATAATCTGCCGTATTTGCAGACTTTGATTAATAACGCAGTTTTCTACGTGTCTGTATTTGATAAGCGGTCTGACATATTAATAAATTCTTGTTCCAGCCTTCTGCTGTTTACCCTAAAGGTATTCCCATCCACCAAAATTTTGTTTGTATAAACCCTAGGTGTACTCCTGGTACATATTAATTAGTCTGTACAGAACAATTCTCTTTACATCGGCAGTAAATCATCATCTACTGTTACTCGACGATGCCTTCTTATTAGTTACGAAATGAAAAGCGATCAAAGACCGTGTCCTCTAAACGAGTAGAAATAATTAATGAACACCATTAGAACGTTTCCTGTGGGAAAGACGGCACGCCGCTCCCAAGACAAACATCCATTCGAGTATATCGAAACAGACGTGACTGCAAACCTCCGTTTGTGTTACTTGTGGTGTGTCATTAAGAAGAGGACGTGATTCATGAGCTTGTTAACTGGAACATCGTCGGATCGGGAGAAAAGATGGAATTTCAGTCGTTTCTGCTCTGAAATATAGACAGACCTGCTTTGGTACTGTAAGGTGTGTTCTTCCTTCCTGGTCTTCCAGCGTCCAGTGATTTAACCCCATACCAAAAACGAAAAGAATTACACTTGTGTTGCAATTTTTCAGCTCCTTTGCTTTATCACGACCATTAACAGTTCAGTTGTTTGTGAATGAACTACATATACTCTCGTTACAGTAGTTTGAAAAAAAAACACAAAAAAAAACCCAACAATAAATAATACTTTTAATTTCAGTCTTCTAAAAATGCACAGGGATGCAAAAAAATTTAAGCAAGACATCAGATTAAGAAAAGAAGCAGCATTTTGCAAGTCTTCAGCACTAATTATGTGTGAAGGGCAAAAGAGCTTCCTTTAGCTTGCGCATAAATTATGTTTATTTTCTTCGCCGCAGTTTGCTGTATTTAATTGACATTTTTTGACCTTTCCATCGTCCGTGGTTGCTCCAAGCATTTGCATGTCTTCGCTTAACAGAAGAGAATTTCTTTCCTTGTACAAACTGTACCGATAATCTCATTCAGTTCTACTCCAAATGTACAATGTAGATTTAGCTAAGCTTTATTACATTTCATCCAAATTAGATCAACTACCAGCTCCTCAGTTTTATTACTCCCCCCTCCCCCCTCCCTTACTCTGGTTCTTGCAGGGTTCTCCCCATCCAGTAAACTTCATCCACCGATAAGATTTATTTAAGCACATGGGGAAAGATTAATATACAGAATAAGTGTACTTACATGCAGTACAGTATATACTGCAAATACATTTTATTTATAAATTTGTAATAAAATGATTATTAAACCAGGACACCATCACGTCTCTGATCCTACACAGAACTTAGCAAACGGAGCTGGAACTGTACTGGAAACCCATTCTTTCAAAATATTTCCCCTCAATCGGTGTTGAAAGCGCGGTCTAACACACCGGTCCGGATTCTGTCGGGTCCGGTCCATAGGGCCGAGGTGTTGTGCCTGCGAAAGCCAAAGCAATCATTTTAATATCCATCAAACCATTCAGGAAGCCCTTGTGCTCTGTTGATGGGATGGGATGTGGGTGAAGTCATCCTGGAAGAGACCACTCCCATAAAGATAGAAATGTTTCCTCAGAGGATAAAGGTGATCAGTCAGAATGGTTCTGTATTGATTTTTTCGGAATTGATGCTTCTCTCTAACGCTAACAAAATGTCTCCCACAGCACAGCAGCCACTCTGTCCGTGTTGTTTGTTTTTTCTTCCCAATTTGTCACTGTTCTAACATTAATTTAGTGTATGATGGCTAATGTGGCTAAGACATGCTGATCCCTTCGCGCAGATTATATATATATATATATATATATATATATATATATATATATATATATATATATATATATATATATATATATTGCTGCTGAAGTTGGCACAACCAGATTTTATGTTTAAGTGTGCAGTTAGATTTTCACACGGGTGATAGGTGTTGGATATTTTTTTTTATTTGCTTCAATAAAAAAAGTAATAAATAATATCTGTATAGTATGTTTACTCGGGTCGCCTTTGTTTCATCTTGTATTTCGTTCGAAGATCTAAAACTATTTAGTATGAGACGTACACAAAAACAGAAGAAATCAACGTGGGTGCAAATACTTTTCCACAGCACTATATGGGCCGGAACTCACCATCATCATTGTCCTCCTAGCGCAACCCGAGCAACGAGCTAGACGTTGGGTTATTTTCTTGTTCTTTAAAAACAGACTTTGCCTGAACAGTTGGTTTGGACTCCGTTCCTCTTCCTCATATGTTTAATTATTTGTCCTGCGCTGACAGATGCGACCGCAAACCAAGAAGCATTGGATTGCAATCCGTCTTCTAGGACATCTCTCTCTCTCTCTCTCTTCTACTTCCTCCTCCTCGAACAGATGTCAGTTGACACGGACATGTGCCTGGAGTGATTGATGCACGTGCTTTTTAAAACCAAGATTTTACGGGAGGCATCGTGAACACGTAACAGCTTTTAGACTGCAGCAGGTGTTAGGCTAAATCCTCTGTTCCTACTACCAATAAGTACAGAAACTATATTCTTACCACGTCTACGGAAGACCACGGCACTTGCACGTGTTCAAATAAATGGACGATGCTCTTTAAAGATTGAAGAGGGTGTAAAATGTTGCCTAAGGATTTATTCAGAGAGGTGTTTATGATATAAATGCTATGTTTTAAAGCAAATGTGTTCTCCTTTGATACAAAGAGGACCGAGCGCTTTATTTATTCACAGCTGTGTAATAGCTCTATTCCAGTACAAAGAACATTTTTGCGATTTTCCCCACATAAAAAAAAAACATTCCTTATTTATAAAGAACTATAATATAGCAGTGGGGGAAATATGTATTGAACGAGTCAACATTTGTTTCAGTAAATATGTTTCCAATGAGGTTATTCACATGAAATTTTCACCAGACATCAGTATTAGCGCAAGAAATCCGGAAATATAAAGAATTCACAACATTAAAGTCCATCAATAAAGTTATGTGTGATAAAGCGGAATGACACGGGGAAAAATGTATTGAACAACTAATTAATTAATTTAATACTTGAATATTTCATGTGAATAGCCTCACTGGAAATATATTTACTGTAAAAAATGTTGACGTGTCTAATACTTATTTCCCCCACTAAGTATTAAATAAATTTCAGTTAGCGTGTTCGATACATTTTTCCCCGTGTCATTCCGCTTTATCACACATAACTTTCATTTACGGACTCTAATGTTGTGAATTCTTTATATTTCCGGATTTCTTGCGCTAATACTGATATCTGGTGAAAATTTCACGTGAATAACCTCATTGGAAATATATTTACTGAAACAAACGTTGACGCGTCTAACACTTCCTTCCCCCGCTCTACAACAAAGACGACGATGCACAGAAGTAAGGGATCAGTGTTGCATTAATCTCAGACTAACCTCACATCTCTGAGAGCCTCAGACTTCAACTCAGGATTCAATATTCTGTCATGAGCGAGAAACCATCACAAACAAACCTATACAATGTTCAAGGATGAATGCACGCATGCACGAGGTGATCTGCTTCAACCAGTTTCGTGGTCTTGACGTGCTATTTTTAAAAAAAAATGAGTCCAAATCTTATCTCTCAACTCCAAGCCGAACTGTTGCGAGATTAAAGTTAATACAATAAGCAATATCGAGTATTTCCCTTCCCAGTATTGCCTGTTACGCTCTTGTTGGTTTGTCCTGTTTGGAAAATGTTTTATGTAAAACTACGCAAAATACGGACCGCAGTTCATAATATACCCAGAACAAACATTCTGTATTTTTTAAACCAAGCTGTTTCTAGCTAAAAGTTTTCTAAACAGTCACATAATGTCACGAATCCCCGCAGCACCACGGCGCATTTCCCAGTACGACATGCACTGCTCGTGCTTTTATTGCGACATTGTTGTTTTGCCTTGCTCCTGTCTGAACACTGGTTTATTTCCCGATGGTGTTCACCGGTCCTCCATTTAGATCCTGATTAGTTTGTCTGTTTATACCCTCCTGTGTATTCGTCTCAGGGCAGAGCCTCGTTCCTGTTCGTGTATATATATATATCCGTGTTTCGTTCCGACTCGTTCCTAACTTTTAATTCCGATGACCGATTTGCCATTTTGATGATGCCTACTTGTGTACTGACTTCTGGATAATATCAGGATCGTGGTTTTAGATTCTTGGAAAGTCCTCAATTCCTTGGAATGTTTCTTCTCATTTGTTGTTATTCTATTGTCATCTTGACTCACCAGGATCTCTGATCATGCTGGTCAGTGCTGTTATATTATTGTTATACTACTGTTATAGCGTGGTCATTATTCATAAAGGTGCATGATGAAACCTGTCTAATATTTGATTTGGCAAGCTCTGGTGTTTCCATTTCCCAGAACTACAGTCCTAATAGGAAAAACACTTACTCACCTATTAATCAGCATCAGGCTCCATGCTGTGAACAACTTATCTCTGGCTTTGGAGACCCAACCAAATATGATCTACATGGTTCTTATTTGAAGATCCAGAAATGAAGAGCTTCACTGGATATAGAGTAAACTGTCCCTAGCTTTAATACATGCACAGAACATTTCAGTTCATAATATTCTCATCATTTATCAACTTATTTAAAATACATTTCCACGTTTATTTATTTATTTATTTTTTAAACTTAAAATGGCGTGTCATATGAAGTCGGAGTTTTTCGACATCACTTTAATTAAAAATGAAACGGATGTGTAGGATAAAGAAGCAAACATTATACGTGTTATAAACAAGCACTGTTAAAAAGTCAGCCGGTTGAGGTGTTTCGTTCGTGCCAACCCTGGGTTTGAGGTACCATGAAAGTGATTTGGCTTTTACCGGTTTTCGTCGCCATAGTAACTTACTCTCCACGGCGACCCTGCTCCGGAGCAGGTTATGTTCTGACTTCAAGATCTCAGAATGAAATTTGACCAATCAGCTGTGAGCAAAGACACATCTAGGTGACGTAACTAATTCCCAGTGTCTGTTACAATGGCTTCACGTTTTCTTCCGAATCCTCTGGACATCTCCGCGCAAATTGTTAGACGAGAACTTCGCAGAGAAAGAGTTTTTATGGACAGACAGAATCCCTGATACTTACAGTACTTGTATGAAAGATACCGATTTTCCACGGATGGGATCTCCTATCTTTGCGAACTTCTTGAGCCGCACATGACAAATGTGGCACGTCGAAGCCACGCCCTTACTCTTCTACAAATGTCGTGTATTGCGCTGCGTTTTGTTTTCAAGCGGTACAAACATGTGATGCAGAGAACCTACGGAAATACGCGGTTTGTCGAGCCATTCGCAAGGTGGTCCTCACACTGCAGGGGTACACAAATAGGGTCATTGTGTTCCACAGACATTTATCGACCATGTCTATAAAAGAGGGTTTTTATAAAATTGCCGGCATGATGTATTGATAGGATGACATCATATATATTATGATAGGATTCCCTGGAGTCATGGGAGCAATAGACTGCACACGTTCTGTAATCTCCACAGCTCTAGGAGAACATCAGGCAGATTATGTGAATAGAAAGTCCTTTCACAGCCTTTATTAATGTTGAAGTAGGCCTACTATACGTGTGAGATGATTTGTATCTCCAGTGAGATGAATCTTTAAATGATTAGCACCGTTAACAGATATGACAATGATCCACTGTACATTTCATCTGCAGGTGACTTGTGATCATGAATGTCTGATCACAAGCTTGGATGCCAAATAGCCTGGCTCGGTGCATAACTCACAAATTTTTCCGTGAGTATGCGTGTGTGTGTGTGTGTGTGTGTGTGTGTGTGTGTGTGTGAGCACTTTGAGGAAGGCAAGTTAAATTTGGTACAATACAAAACACTTTCATTTTAATTGTGACTTACACAATTTTCCCTTTTCTGTACTATGACGGACATTTTGATGGCCTGTTTGTAGAAGACAGGGGTCGTGCATGCCAGAGGTTTTTGCTAACCCCCTATCCTGACCCTCAGACAGGGCCGCAAGCCGTGGCCCTCAGTAAAACCAGAGTCAAGATCGAGATGAACTTTGGCATCCTAAAGGCACGCTTCACCCGCCTTCGGCGCTTAAGAGTGTCCCCAGAGCGAGCCTCACAGATCGCGGCTGCATGTGCCGTTCTGCTCGATATATCTACCATCAGAAAGGAGCGAGTACCACCACAAAACCAGCTTCTCCCCGATGACACTGACCCTATTACACTCGACCACACATCTGGCACAAGTGTCAGAGATGCAATCACCGTACAATATTTTACTCAAAAAAAGCAAACTGCAGATGAGTCTCAGAATGTTTTATTGGGTATGTGGCTACGGAGGGAGAAAGAGAGCAAGAGAAAGTTGCCTTAATAAATATTCATACTGTTTGTACACCAAGTATTACTTGGTGAAATAAGTTCACATACTGAGATCCGTTTTTCCAGATGTTTGATCTGTTTGTAATCCCATCCGTACCCGGCCGCCCCTGATTGCTACTCCGAGCCAACTCCTTCTCCACGGTGTATTCTGGAGGACGTGGCCCCCGAATTTCACACTTTTTTCTGTTTGCTGCAAACAAGTGTTTGTGATAAAATGCTCATACAAATAGAATAAAACGGCTGTGGTAAATACTCAGTGATATTTTTTTTATATTTTGTCTTGATCTGCTGCCAAGAACGTTTGGAGTTGGGGTTGCATCTAAAATCAGTGAATATTAATCTTTCTTAGGATGTAGTACACACTGCCGGTCGAAAGTTTACACACACTCATTCTGTAGTTTTATTTATTTTCTCCACATTTTAGAATAATAATGAAGTCGTCAAAACTCTGGAGGAACACAAACAGAACCATGGGAATTTTGTCGTGATGAAAAGAAAAATCCAAAATAAATCAAAAATAATCGAGTATTTTAGCATCTTCAAAGTCGACGCCTTTTTCGCCGAGAATTTCCAGAAATGTATTTCTCCCTGTTCTCCCTGTGCTTCGGGGGTTTCTTCCGGGTAACTCTAGTTTCCTCCCCCAGTCCAAAAACATGCGCTGTACGCTGACTGGCATTTCCAAATTGTCTGCAGTGTGTGAATGTGAACGCGAGCGTGATTGTGATTGTGCCCTGCGAGGGGTTGGTATCCCGTCCAGGGTGTCCCCTACCTTGTGCCCCGAGTTCCCTGGGATAGGCTCCAGGTTCCCTGTGACCCTGTGTAGGATAAGCGGTATGAAAGATGGATGTCTGGATTTGGAGGTAATTTACAGCTTAAAAAAAAAAAAAAAGGTTTAATTTGACCATCCGGAAGCGTGGCCATCGTGCATGAAAGAGTTAAAAGGAAACATTTGTCTTGTGAAGCAGGGACGCATGTACATGTAATTATCAGGAGTGAGGAGAATTTCTCTAAATGGCAGGATAGAAAGTTGGGGCTATATACAGAGAGATCTGGCAGCATTAGCATCACGGATGAGACAAATTATCCCGAGCAATGGAACCATCAGCTGCCACCTTCTCTTTTGGCTTTGAAATGCAGCGGAGGCGTACAATGGCTCCCCATTCAGCTATTCACCTCTGGGCAGAAAACCACTGGATAGGGTAATCACCTGCTTCACATAACAATGCTCTTCCCCCCCACATTCCACAGATCAGGCTGTCTTCTGAAAGACACTGTGAAATTAGACACTGAACGTTTGAGGAGGTTATTCTACCTTTCTTTATGACTGACTGGAGAGATGTGAAATCACATGATTTCTGAATACGAGTTGTTTCTGAAGTGCCAGTTATCCCTTCAGATGGCTGTGCGTGTAGCGCAGATGGAAGATCTGTTTATTTTCACTGTAATGTGACAGAGGAGAAGTTTCAATGCACAAACTTTCCATTATGTTTCCAGAGATAATGTACACTCGCCAAACCTGGAAAGGAGAAATCTTCATTTGTCTGGTTCCAGTGCCGACTGTAGCTCTTACAGATGTGGAACAGGTGTGGTCTTCTGCTGTTGTAGTCTGTCTGCCTGAAAGCGTGACGTGTCGAGGTGCTTTTGGTTGTACCGAGTGGTTATTTGAGTTACTGTAGCCTTCCTGTCAGCTCGAACCATGTCTGGTCATTCTGTGTTTAGAGTTGTGCAGGAAATTGCAGGAGATCAGCAGTTTCTGAAAATACTGAGATCACCAAGACCCCCGTCGCGCACTCCCCCCCCCCCCCCCCCAGACTTCTGATATTTGATGATTGTGAACATTAACCGAAGCTCTTGACCTTTATCTGCGTGATATTACGGATCGCATAAAAAAAAAAAAAACCCTGCCGCCGTGTGATTGGCTGATTGGATAATTGCAGGAATAAATAAAGTGGCTAGGACGTGTATATTGATTAATTTTAAAATAGCATGAAACCACAAGATAAATCAAACACTTGCAGTCGTTCTGTTCTGTTTTCTCAGTGCTTTCCAGAGAGAAAGGTGCTATGCAGCGAGTATACATTTGGGAGAGCAGTTAGAAATCTGCTGAAAACTAACTTTACCCAGAGGTTATGGAGAACTCTGCGTTCGGAGGAAGGAAGTAATGTATTTATTTACAGCGTTGCAGTGGGAATAACTCATTTCTCTAAGCTCTTTTCAGTCCAAGTTACTTTGAGTTTGCGTTATTGCTCACGCTATCCAGGGAGCGCGATTAGCATCTCAAATCACATTCTGGTGTATTAAATAATATGTAAAATACTGCCAGCTGTGTAAAATACTTCACGCAGTGAACTAGCTTACTCTTTAGAGCGCTAGCGTGCATTTTGGACTTTACAAAAATCTCATTAGATTTCTACAGTGATTCAGTGAATTTATAGAACTGACAGAAGCGATAAAGTTTAATGCACATCAAGTTACTGTACTGTATTCCCTCAATAACAGCAGTTTATTATGTCCTTAAGGAATCCTGCTGGGAACGACAAAGAGCATGCAAATGGTTATGCTAATGCAATAACATCTTTATGAAGTTATAAAGAAACTCTGGCATCAGCTCATAGTAGTGCGTTTGCTGGTTTTCTCAGCGCGCGGCAGCAAGTAAAACTAAAAGTCGAAAGTCACGACTGAGGCAGGGCCGCTGTCCCGACCATACCGGCGGGAGCGATGCGAAGTGTTCTGCAATTATTTCCCAGTCTTGCTGCTTACATTCTTTTCTCAAAGCGACAGTGGAAAAGAAAGATTCATCAGAATGGGAGGACTTGGGAATCCGAGCTTGAACGCCAACAGTTTCGGCATTGATTTTTTGCTTATTCTCTCCTCCTGGGTATTTTCTTTCGACTAGCTGAGCTGGCTACCGAGAAGGAAAGGCACATAAAGCAGCTTGTGAGACAGCAGTGAAGCAAATAATCAGGTTCTGGGCTTCCAGTGTGCTGTTGAGTGCCAGAGACCGGACAGAAAGCAGCATGTTTCGCTCAGCTTGAGTGAAATTTACTATGAAGAACACAATTGCTCTAAGTATATGTAGTTCTAACGTCTCTGAGGTTAACAACTGGACACAAGCCGTAATCATACTGAACGTCTACTGAAAGACTCCTGATACCGTATTGTCATTTATGATGATGTTTTGTTGTTGTTGTTGTTGTTGTTGTTGTTTTTAATGCCTCCAGCACTGGATGATTTTGGGTTGTCAGTGTGGTCGAACGTTTGTACGATTTATACGGAAACATCACTGTACCCCGCAGATGAACGGATTAGATTTTGGAATTGATCCAAACCGGATCAAGGTCACAGAACTGTCTCAGATATTTTCTTTAATCTTCCTTCATGTTTGAAGTACATTTTAATCTTATCTGAGGCAAACAAGTTAGTATTACATTACATTACATTCATGGCATTTGGCAGACGCCCGTATCCAGAGCGACTTACATCTATCTCATTTATACGACTGAGCAGTTGAGGGTTAAGGGCCTTGCCCAAGGGCCCAACAGTGATAGCTTGGTAGTCTTGGGGCTTGAACTTATGACCTTCTGATCAGTAACCCAGAGCCTTTAACCACTGAGTCATAGTAAAAAGGCTACAGCTACGCCTCCGAAAACACTGGGGGGGACTTATATTCACGTTTACAGCATTTGGCAGACGCCGTTATCCAGAGAGACTTACAGAAGTGCTTTGAAGTCTGGATCAATAAATACATCCTGATACTGGTTCACTGGGTCACAGACTTAAGAGTACTATCAGTCTAAAAAATGTAATTATATAAATTCTAATTGTGTTTGTATCCGTCTGTGACATTTTCTAACAAATTTAGTCTATTTCCCAAAATATAAACAAACAGAAAGTAGCATAAACATAGGTAGCATAAAGTAACATAAACCCCATTGAACCTGACCAGGCCGATGAATGAGTGAATGAATGAACGAATGAACGAATGAATGAGTGAATGAATGAATGAACGAATGAATGAATGAATGCTGTAAATGCTGCACAGAGCAAATCATTTTCATATCAATGGCTCCTTCTTTCTCCCGTGAACTTCAAGCCCCCGTTCTCTTGGCCTTCCTCCACAGGAACCCTGTCTGAGACACACCTCTAGTTTCAACCAGACAAAGAGGTGAAAAAAAAAAGTGCACGTATTTGGCTAGTAATTATAATGAATGACTTCTTAAAAGTCTTAAAGTACGGTCATTTCTCATGCAGAAATAATTGCCTGGTTTGAATTCCTAGCGATCTGAATTCGTCAGACGTTATGATACAAGTGGCTCTCAAAGAACAGCCAGTGGGTCTGTGATTTCTGTTACAACCCTACATTATCCAGGCTATTAAACGAATTATTTATTTAGAGTTCTTACAATTACGAGCCTGTATGACTGGTCACTTCAATCGAATAGATTTAACTCAAACCTCAAAAACACAAAAGCATGTTGGCCTATTAATAACATCAACATGAATACACTGTGTTCTGTTTCTGTTGGAAGCTCCATGCTTCCGATACATAGTCGGAATGCAGTACCGTTATTTAAACGACGCATTTAAATATTGAGCCTAATATTCAAATAGTTTGATTGTGTGCATAAACAATCTGGACTGATAGGGTCTGTGAAATTTATTTCACAGTTAAAGGGGTCCCCGGCTTCGGTGACAACCCGTCTGAAAACCCGTGGTGTAATACACAAGCCGATATAAAAAAAAAAAAGGCTTATTAAATCTTGGAAATCAGAGCGCGAACTACAACTCTGAGATCCCGTAGAGTGGAAAATCCCTCGCTTAATCCTCGTTTCCGAAATGAAATATGAACGCTAATTAGCGTAAGCAAAATGACCTCTGCGGCAGAACGCACATGGTCTTATACATGACATCATTTTACAACAGCAGGGAGAATATTTGTAAACTCCAGGAAAAGAAATCACCTGAATCAGAATCTCATTTTGTAGAGGAGCTGTTAGACGTTAGCCTAAAGTATTACTATGCTAATGGATGTTGTGGTGAATAAATCATCCTGACTTACAGATACTTCACTTCTTTTATGCTAGCTGAACTTTCTCTCTCGCTCGCGCTTGCGTAAATCACCGCACACGGCTCTGCAGTGGGAAATGGGGACGACTCGGAATGATGTAGTCGCGTATTTCACCATCCTGTGACTCAGAACCGAAGTGAAATGTGTCATATTGCAGTTTTTCCGCGCAGTTCATAACGGTTCTCACATTACGGACTGGGTCCTCAGTGTGTGATTAGTCAAGTCAAACTAAATGTGCCCTTTCCCTTGAGAACAAACCATGAAACTAAAGAGGATTTTGCCCTGTCTGTGCCATGCCTGTGCTCCTCTGCTTTTGGCTTTCAGCTGCAGTTTAGCCATGGTCTCAGTTTCATTGAAATCAGGCTTGGGGAGTAAAGCTTCTATTTTCAAACAGGTCTCTACTGATCAGTGTCTCTATCCTCACCTATGGTGAAAAGCTGTCGGTAGTGACAGAAAGAATAAGGTCGAAAGTACGGGTCACGCAAACGAGAGCGAGTAGCTCAGCGATCCTAGAGAACCTTGGAGTGGAGTCACTGCTCCTCCGAATTAAGAGGAACCAGTTGAGGAGCTTTGGCCTTGGAATCAGTTCAGCGTTCTCGAGGTCGAGATCTTCACCTTCCAACAGATTCAGAGACGAACTGCTTACTAACTAAAGGCTCGTAATACCATAATTTATGGTATAATGTGAACAATGGAATCAGTTGTTTATGGTTTCACTTTGTCCCCAACTTGGTTTTCGTCTATTCTCTTTGTCTGCTTTACATTTTCTATCACGTGTTCCTTTGACTTGAGTTTTGATGAACAGATTTTACAGCATTACAGAACTTCCAGACTTCCCGATCCTTGGCCACAGATTCCAGCGCCTCCTGAGGGTTCCCCAGACGTTCCCAGACAACTGTGTGTCATGATCTCTCCAGAGGTTCTACCCCAGGGTCTTTATCCAGCGGGATGTGCCTGATACATCATTACTGGGAGCTAATGCCCCCTAACCTAATCCAAGTCTGAAGTATACTTTAGATTACTTGTTTAGTTTAATGTACTCTTTAGATTACAGACATGCGCTGCACAGTACAGCACAAATGTTTTCTTTTATAGTGTTTCCAGTTAGGAATCATGCGAAAATGTGTGATGGCGTGAATATACCTTGATCGAAGCGAATAAAACGCTTTGTGCACGTGTTAACTGGATATTCATGGTAAAACGCCACATTGCTGGAGGCTGAAGCGTAATGGATGCAAGGTTTTTTTCACGTCTGCAAGCAACGTAAATAAGTAATCCGTGAATTGTTTTGCATTAAAAATGCCATTTTAACCAAGTCTTGCCTCCTGTAGAAGTGACACACTGAACAATGACAGATTCATCATTTTCTATATCTCAGACCAGCGTCTATATCTAGCATCGTCATTCGGAACGCAAGAGCTCTAGTACGCCTCTGGCTAAACTCTGAGCAACTGCATCTTCAGCCTGAGACGCTGTAGATGTTCTGTTAAGATCATCTACACAAACAACTGCACAAAATAGATCAAGGAAAGACTGTTTGAAGCTCAATGCATAATGATGTGCCTGGTGGCAGTTAGCTGTAGAAGAAATGCTGTCTCTTGAAATGCTATTCATCATGTAATAAAAGAAATACATAATCTCTGAACAGACAGTGCTTTATAATAAAAGGAGAAACAACAGCATTTGAAGAAATGTGTTTTGTCGTATCAAGATGAATAGAGCTTGTACTTGTAAATAAAAAAACACAAACTCCCGTCTATCTCAGAGTAGGAATCTGTTCCCGTGCAGCCGAGGTTTCCTGGACCTCTACGAGCACCGGTTTCGAGGTGTAATCGGCACCTTATGAAAAGATTCGAGGTGCCAGGTGTCTATGTGCAGATAAAGCGACCCAGCAGCCTCAACCCATCATCCATGAATTAACGAGTACGGGCATCTCAGGAGGAGTTTCGTAGCTTCCGTCATCTGTCACGTGTCACTGTTCACTAATCTACAAGATGTCGTTATAGTCCATTTCGCACGGTGGTTCAGCCGCAGTGTCAGGTTGTGCATATGTGTTAACGTTCAACAAATGTTACTCTTCATAAACCCCTCATTTACAACTCTATACATTCTAAATTCTGCTGAAATGCTAATGACGTCTTTTTAATGACCAGCGATTTAAAAGAGTCACTGTTTGACAGATAGAAGTTGATGTTCTGTTGATTCGCTCGCCTTTCGAAATGTTTCGTGATCGTGGTGTGGCGTGCTCACTACCCCATTTAGCGCCATAGAGTTATCATTGCACCTAGTGGTCAAAAATGGGAACTGCAACACACTAATAAATCGAGAGAGGCCCAATGGGACAGGAATCGCGCTGCCCCATGCTCATTTTATAAACATTTCCATCAGAGGAGGAGCAGCGGACAGGGTTGCCAGGGTCACATTTTTATAACAAATTGAGATGAATTAAAAAATCATCCACATCCGCCAAGAACTGTTTTTATAGCAAACAATCAGAATTGAATCTAATACATTTCTCCAAACAAGGGAAAAGTGTAAGTGTAAGTCCAGACAGTGTGTCTATGATGTACAGAACCATTTCTATTGTAAGATATATTGTAAAGGTTGGGAGAAGGAAAAGGGGATTATGGAGTGGATAGTATCTGTACACAATATCTGAAATGCGTGCACACCACAGTGACTTTGTTTCCCCACATAATGGCTGAGAAAAAGAAGACAAATTTAAATGCCTCCCTTTTCCAATGTCTACATTTTTTGGGCTAGTTTTAGTCTTTTGTGTGTGTTTTTTTTTTTTTTTTGAGATTTTTGAACATTTTTCAGAAACCTGGCAACCCTGGTTAATGATATTAACCTCCAACAAACCACTTAACACAATGACTGCCTGTTACTCTAAAAAATTTTTTTAAAAAAATAATAATTCACTAGATAGTATCCTATAGCGTCAATCAAGTGTGATAGCTTCTCGACTTTTTGTTTGAGGCTACGTCTTTATTATTAATGTCGTCCTGCAACAGAAAATCTAGTGTAGCTGTAAAACAGACTGCATTCTGCAGTGAAACCATCAATCCTGAACAAGAACCAAAACAGACTAAATGGGTTAAAAAGAAGAATGGATATGAAGTTGAAATTATTTATCAGATCACGGAGATGGATTTGGGGTGAGCGTGTTGGTGCTGGCCGGGTTGAATCACTACCTCTCGCACCAATTTCCGAAAATCCTTCTTGACACACACGTTCAGTTGAATAAAAATGAGGCTGCCATGGCGATGAGGGCTGGGGAATCAATCACTGTTGACAGGGTCTATTAGGTGGCAGCTGGTGACACAACATGACGTTTGCTAAGCGTGTGCAATTTCACCTTCTACCATTACTTCTTCGACTCTCTCCACAAAAATATAATGCGAGCAAACTCTGTAAAATATATGGGCATCGGAGAGCAAGAGATCAGTAATGGTGTGACGGATGATATCTATTTCTGTGTCATGTTGTGTGTTATTTTCTTTATTATGTTGAATGAAGCAGCAAAGATAAAATGACAAGATAAGATATCATCGTGCAGAAAAGCCCTCAGCATCCCTACTGTATATTTGGTTCCATATGCTGGAAACACGCTCTTAATAACGGTCTTGATAATGCTCCGAAAAAGATATTTAAAAGCTCTCAAACGGTGTACCTGGCTTTCAAAAGCACTTTTTCATGACAGGTAATTTTGCAGCGTTTGACTCCGTGCTTCAAGACGCAATTGATCATAGATGCGGAGGCGGCAAGTGCGTTCTCGGCAATTTTTTGCAACCCAAGGTGAAATAAAAAGTTTCACCCTCCATTATTCATCTGAAAGTGATGAAATGTGTACAAACTCATTCAGATTTTTGATTCGATGTGCTGCCGAGAAACCGCTCCCGCGACCGTAATCTATGAATAAAACACAGTCGTTGCTATTCAGCATTTGCAGCTAGCGTAATGCTAGTATATGGGTCATTCGGTGTCTGCTCTGCCACGCTTTGCACGGAGGGCCGACGAAAAGCCCGTTTAAGTCGTATTTACTAGCTTGCGTGAAAACTATAAACTCCATCATGAATGTTTTTTTTGACATCATCAGTCACGCCTATTACTGTTACTTACTGCCGTTAGAACGTTCGCCTTTCGGAATATACTTCCTTTCAACATCTACATTAGCATCTACGAATAAACAAATAAGCAAATCGTTCGGGATTTATGAGAGCTGTATATTGTAAACATACTGCATCTGTCTATAAGAAGGAGAAGAAGAACAAAAACAACAACAAAAACAAAGCGATTTTCCTCCACAGCATGCTGCTCATCTGGTCGTTTTAACGCATTACATGAAATTACCATCAGTTCCCCCAGGAATCATTAATTATACTATTAAACTACTTGAAAGTACAAGTTGTTTTAGAGAGATTAGTTCTTGCTTATTTTAGATCTTATTAAACAAACCATTATTTTAAATAAATAAATAAATAAATAAATAAATAAATAAATAAATAAAGTCCCAAAATTTTGTGTGTTTAATTTTTCACCCCTCCCTACACTGGTGCTACTGGAGAAGATGGTCATTCACTTGAGATTTGGAGAATCAATTTAAGCAAAACTGGCAGGGACTTACATAAACCGAGCAACGCAACAGTGAAACAATTGGGCAAGAAATCAGTGTGTGTATGCGGAGTGTTTCGGAGGACAGCTGCTTCACGTTAAAAACAGATACGGGTCATTTGCAGTGATGCAGGTGAATCATCAAGAGAGGCAGATCCGATCTGAGAACGTAGCCTTTACTTAGGCCTTAGTGAATTCACAGTGTAGCGGCCTGCACCTTTAATAGGAAAAGAAAGTCACAGCACATTAGCTCAATCTTAAGGCTAAGTCTAAAGATCAAAGGGTTTCCACTTCGCTCACCTCAAATCTTCTCTAATTCCAGACTGCTGGGACTACAGCTGCTCCTAACGCCATACAGACTTCATATAAATCCATAATGAACTTTTTCACACTATCTGTCGTTCCCCAGATGAGGACGGGTTCCTTCTGAGTCGGGTTCCTCTCGAGGTTTCTTCCTCTTAAAACATCTTAGAGAGTTTTTCCTCGCCACCGTCGCCACTCGGTGGCTCGCTCAGTTGGGATAAATTCACACCTTTAATATCTGTACACCGTGTTGATGTTTCTGTAAAGCTGCCTTGAGACAATGTCTATCGTAAAAAGCGCTATACAAATAAAACTGAACTGAATTGAATTGAAAGCTAGATGTATGAATGATAAGCATTTTTTCCAAAGGTGTGTCTGAAAACATCGATCATTCAGCATGTTTCAACATTTATCTAAATATCAAACCAGTACAAAAGGTTCTGGATTTTGGTCATGCTTGGGAGAACACAGGAGAAAACACGCATGTTTGCTTAAACTAGGTCCAAATCCAAGCGTCTGTAGGCAAAGCAGCAGAGCGCTCTCCACTGGGGAGCAATGTCTTTGTTGGTACGAAGTGGTTCTGCCCCTACATCGTCTACATCGACTTCCCGTTCTGCACTGCACTGTCTACCAAGTCCTGCCTGGATATTTTCGTCTCTGAATAGTTCACCTCCAGCGTATCTCACTGATCTGGGCCGAGTCGGGCCGGTTCCTAATCCCCAGAATAACATGCTGCTTAGTTTTTTGCCAAAACTGTTGGCCGTATCCCAGAGAACATCAGGAACACGAGCTCAATGGGTGTTCAAATTAAAATGAAAAGCCTTATGAGAGTTCTTGGGTCATTATCTTGTTTTGTAGACTTTTCACAAGATGTAGATATCCTCGTATATTCATGATTAATGTTTCTTTAAGATGTTTCATCATAAACTCCTTTACATGGAGTAGAAATGAAAAAAACAACAACAAACAAACCCCCAAAACCCCGAAATAGTTATGATTATTATCGTCATTACTAGAAGTGCAGCAAACTTTTGTAGCCACTGATCTGGAGGTTTTCATGCTTCCATGGAAACAGAAATTTCGTACAGAACGAAGTACAGGACGCAGTAAGAGCAGAAAAATGAGCTGGGAAAGTGAACGAGAAAAAGAAAGACAAGAAATCAACATTAGAATTCAGGAAGCGGCCTGATATTGTGGATCATAAAACCTCTTCTGGTCATCATGTTCATAGAAAGTCCTCCGTGCTGTCGTTGCTAAGAAACTCCATGCACTTGGAGGCGCGCTCGCATGTCACACATTAAATGTTATGGCTCTCATCACAGTGTCGGGGCATCGACATCTGCACACCACGAGACCTCTTCTACTCTTCAGCTCAAGACCGACACACTTGATTTGTCCGTTCACGCCTCTGTGGCTGTCGCTGCGTGATATTCAGACCCAAACAGCAAAGAAACGACTTTTTTTTTTAATACAAATCAACTTTGAACAAACCTTACTGCTTTTTCCACAGCCTGCCCTCTGAAGAGCTTTCATTTAATGTGGGAAACTAAACTCCTCTATTAAATTTATATATATATATATATATATATATATATATATATATATATATATATATATATATATATATATATATATATATATATAGTATAACACTTCAAATATGTATGATGAAGCAGCCTATAGAAACTAAAGGGCAAGATTTAATTTTAACCAGCCGAATTTAATATTGCTCTTATTGATTTTCTGTTTAATACAGCCGAAAGGGCAAACATTAAACAACAGCAACAAGCGAAATCTGGCCTAACTGAAAATCTTCACTAAACTGTAAGCTTTATTATTTTTGAATCATAATCAATCTTCTATTAAAAGTCAGAGGTAGGCCAAACAAACTCACACAAACAACAACAAAAAAAAAAGAGTGTGCAACTACCCTTCTTAATATCAGTCTTCTTACAAAAAAACATTCCCCACCAACTCAGGAAGAATAAGGATCAAGCTCACCGGTCCTTTTAATCAGAAGAACTTCAACATGAGTTAATAAATCTTCCTGGATATGGTTCCAGTAGACCTCCAGTAGATCTCCAGTAGATCATCCAGTAGATCTCCAGTAGATCATCCAGTAGATCATCCAGTGATCCACAGATCGTCTATTAGCCTTTAAGTGCATCCAAGTTCTTTTTTTTTCTTCTTCTTCTTCCTTTTTTTTTTTTTTTTTTAAAAAAAAAGCTCCTTCCTCCTTTTCTTGGTCCTTTTGTCTGTCGTTCTTTTTTCCCTCCAAAACAGACTCCGCCTCCTTGTCTTTTTCCACCAGGCCACACCCTAATAAGGATCAGCCAGGACAGCCATTATGCTGCTGTAGCACTTGCATATGTTCATTTTATAACAAGTAATCTACTGCTAATTAGACGAGTCAACACAAAAAAACCCATAAACACATACTTTAAGTTGTAGCATTTATTGCTCTTTTTTGATATTAGTTATTGTTCACGTCCAGTGGCGCGACTCTATTATTAATTGTCTTCTCTCACATCATTAAGTTTTAAGCTTTTAGACACACTGGGACTCGGTTATAAAGCTGGATGTGAATGAATTTATTAACTCACACCAGCTTTTACACATAATGTGGTATTCATTAACAAATGTTAGTTCATAAAAAATGTTCATCTCCAACGAGTTTGTTTAAATTGATGTCTAAGGAGACACGAGTGTGAACCTCGAGCCTAGAAATCGCATAATTGGTTAAGAGTTACTGCAATTTTATGTACTTTATCGAATTTAAATAGCTTATTTATTGTAACTGCACGCACATTTCAGGTTTCATACTGATGACTTATTCATTCTATAACAGGAGGAAGAGTTAGTCTGTGCTTATGGTGGCCGATGCGCTGCAGTGGCTGAGCTGGCGTTATTGGAAGACGGAAGACCACGACGTCGTTTAGTCATCAGTTTGTTGTTCAGCTCATTGTGAGCTTTGCCTTTTATGGAGTTTTGTGGGCGTTACTAAATGTAAATCACTGTCATTATTAGGGATGTAACTGAATACAAATACAGATACAAATATATATATATATATAGTTTTGTATTTCCATCAGTGGATTTCTCTATTAGCGGGACCTAAACGGTGCCTTACTAAGCATGATTTTGATATATGATTTAGATTGAGATATATATGAGGTTGAGGTTGTTAATCAGCCATTTAACAGTAAATCTATTAACCAGCCGAAACATATTACTTATCGAACACCGAAGAGACGACGGTCCTGTCCTACTACTAGAAATGTTCTAGGACATCCATTACACAACAGGAAGATCGTAGCACATCTCAATTCTCACAAAGATGCGTTCTGTGTCCTCTTGTCCTTCCGAGTTCCTTCTTCCAAGGTCGCCTGGCAAGACCGGTCTTCACCAGAACGCGAGTCCGTTCTTTTTGTGTTCTTAGAATTGAGAAACAGCCGTGGTCTCGGTCTCCACTGAGAGTTTGTAAAAATAATGTTCGTGTTGTTTTTTCTTTTCTCATACACAAAGTCTGACATAAAGTATTTCCTGCTTCTAGAAAACAGTGTAAATATCGACAGAAGGCATGAGTGATTGAAAAGTATTCGATGGTTTTCGCTCTCAGTCGTGAATCGTGTTTTCATTTGGACTCGATCTTGACTCAATCTTTGTACATTCCTGGTTTTGGACTTGTCTTTGATTTGACAATGGCGGTCTCGACTACAGCCCTAGTGAATACACCGCTCATCATGATGTACCTAACCCTAATCATTTATTGGAGTTGAACCTATCTCTGGCTAATTTGTGCCCTAAATTCATGAAAGGCGACTCAGCCAGGCAGAACTAATTTGGCCAGACTCACTTCTACTTTCCCTGGATAATAGTCCTGCCAAGAGAAGTGAGTGAGCGATGTTCTTATTATTAGCAACCATACAATTATACTAAAGCATGTGGTGCAAAAAAAAAAAGAAAAGAAAACTTGACAGACAAATCTTTTCATATTTCCACCTACCCCAGGGTTTTTCTTTTTTGTTGAGGATAATCTGTGCCATCCACCTCCCCGCTGGCTCAGCAACACGCTGCTTCATGACGGAGAAGAATGTGCAAGTGCAGCATGAAAGGTTACACTCACTCAGACATTTCCCAGTGCTGCTGTCTCTATTGAGGATGCTTTTGAAAGGCGTGCCTCTGTCTCCTGGCTGCTAACAAGTACCTCAGCAAATTCATTCTCCCGCTACAGTATTTTACGTCCCAAAATCCTGAGCTCCATAACAAACAGCCAGTTCCCAGGCGAGTCAAAACAATCAGGGCGTTTCACAGTACGCTCTGTTGTAAATAAACCTGCGCAAACACACATTACAGACAAAAAATCGCCGCTTTGTTCGGAGGAGCTCTGAAGGAGGGCACTCGATTTTTATTAATTCCGAGAAAGTCTTTGTCATGAAGAATGCATGAGGAAAGAGTGTGGGAGTGAGTCTCATCCATTATCATTGATTTACTGAGTAGGAGGATCATTTGAATGAGGAAATCGAGTGAGAGACTCGGGACATGAGTGGACATGGTGGAGAGATAGTGATAACGCTGTGAATTAGTCCGTGGCGGCTCGTCCATAGAGGCAGGCGTTGCAAAGAAATGCTGCTGTTTGACAGGTGTAAGTCCATGTCCCGTTGATTAGCTCGCATTTCTACATGTTGTGTGATCGTAGTGCAGCGTGCTCACCTCCCCAATTAGACCAACAGAGTTATTATTGCACCTAGGGGTCAAAAATGGGAACTGCAACAAGCGCTAATAAATAAAGGCCCATTGGGGCGGGACTCACGCTGCCCCATGCTCACTCTATGACTTCAGAATTGCACCGATTGCTTATAAAATGTAATAGTGTGCCGTGATCGAAAAGGTTGCGCCTCTAAAAGTTTGATGATGTTTGATCATCTGGTGTTGGTCCACTGTGTTTTATCAAGTGGAGAGTCGATGCAGCGTCTACCAGGAGATTTTAGAGAACTTCATGCTTCCATCTGCTGTGAGCTTTATGGAGATGCTGATTTCCTTTTCCAGCAGGACTCTGCACCTGCCCACAGTGCCAAAACTTCTAGTAACCGGTTTACTGACCGTGGTGTTACCGTGCTTGATCGTCTAGTCGACTCGCCTGACCCGAACCCCATAGAGAATCTACGAGAGACACCAGACCCGACAATACAGACGAGCTGAAGACCGCTATCAAAGCACCCTGGACTTCCAGAACACCTCAGCAGTGCCACAGGCTGATCGCCTCCATGCCTCGCCGCACTGATGCAGTCATTCCTGCAAAAGGATTAAAGCCCCGTCCGAGTATCAGCGCATAAATTAACATACTTTATCAGGTCGACATTTCTGAATAATAAATTCTTCATTCTAATATTTTGAGATGCCGGATTTTTGATTTCCGTGAGCTGTAAGTCGTGATCATCGAGATTTAAAGAAAAAAAAAAAAAGGCTTGAAATATTTCACTTTTCGTGTAACGAACCTAGAATAAAATAAACTTTTCCACAAATCTCTGAGACGCACCTGTAGTTTCACATGCTGCTCTGCTCTGAAGAAGAGATTCCTTGCTGCATGGTTGTTACCTGAGGCAAGCCTGAGAGGCTTCTGCTAGATGATGGTGTGATTATCTCAGCCCCGGGGAGCCGGATTTGTGTCCAGAGAATCGATGTCTAGGTTACTGTTGCAGCTTTGCTTTTTTAATGACACATGCCTGAGGCAAAGAGGCACATTACTTAATGGAGACCACAGAATTTTTTGGAACTGTTTCTTTTACATTTTTTTTTTATACCCATTGTAGGTACCAGTTTGTAATGTTTCAGTTTCTTACGTTGTCACAAAACTGTCTAGGAAATGGCTGAACATATTTCCACAGACGTACCTAGAGATGGTGGTGAGTGGAAAGAACAGCAGACTGGAAAGATTTTATTGAAATATGAGCTAAAACATATTTATTTTACAGTATTGTGGGCACTTTATAT